>NC_134353.1:59919135-59989135 GCF_048569485.1 Anomaloglossus baeobatrachus
ACCACAGAAAGGAAGACTGTCCTAGTAAGGCTGTCACGTTGAGCCGCACTGTAAACCAGACCACTGCAACACATCTTTTTGCTCAACCCAAGTAGATACTTTAGAATAGTGTAAAGTAATATAAAACACATAGTAGAGAATAGTGTAATGTAATACAGAATAATGTAGTGTAGTATATAAACACCATCGTGCCGCAAAGTTTATAGTATAGGGTATGATAACATCATGCATTTCACATAGATTTCAGAGAATATTACATCCACAGCCCACATACGGCCTCCCATTCATTTCAATGTAAATCCGAGGCCATAGTTTACATGGCACTGTTTTTTTTCCTGCCGGATCGGTGCGCGGTAAAAATAAGTTAGCGGTCACTTATTGATAGGAAGCCACGCACATTCACAGTGTTGCAGATTGAATGCAGATTCTTGGCATGCCAAACGGCAAGACCAGTGTTTTAGAAATAGGCAATTTCGCCTCACTTTTTTCAACAACTTGAACGTACCCCCAAAAAATAGCTTAGAACAAACTAGTGTACTTTATAATAGTGTAGTGTAGCACACATCAGAATTATACAGTGTGTCCACCCATATCCTGTCCACCACCATTAGCTTGAGATTCGTATTGAATTGATGATGCCCTACAACTTTGTAATTCACTTTTTTCCTTTATCTCGTTCCGTTTGAGATAAAAATGCTAACACCGTTGTTTTCCACCAGGTGGCGCTATAGGTGGTTTCATTGCGTAGAGCATGGCTACTTTACTATACCTAGACACCACTTCTATGCTTATAGCTGCCACTGTTCTCAAGTTAATGGCGGTGGACAGGATATGGGTGGACACACTGTATATTGAAAGGTTGCTTAGCATACAATAGTATAAGGAAGGTGTAGTGCAACATAAAATAAAACCGTACGGTATAAAATAGTATACGATTGCCATACAGTATAATATAGTGTAGTATAACAGTGTCCCTCCTACCCACTTACGGAAACTAACCCAAGGCGGCCATAAAACAGGATCCAACAACAGGCTTGTCAGGTCTTTACCAGTAGAACGAGGGAAGAGGGGAAACATAAAAACACGCGCCATCATCTCTCCTCTATTGGCAACGGAATAGTTGGGTCTTACAAGGTCAACTGGTGACATAAGTGACGCGAGGCACAAAGCACCTTATACCTCTCCGAGTCCCAATGAACTGGCTATTGACTAAAAAGCCCAAAAAAGCCAAACTAAATAAATTTTGGACAGGAAACGCGTCCTCCGGTGTCAGACATCTACTTATATCGTTTTGGGTGGACGTCAACCGTAATCTCCCCAAATGTCACATCCTAATTTGTCCCTAAAGGTCAAAAAAGAAGGAACGGATCTGGCCTGGGCCTGATATTTGTTTTTCCTACCTTTTTCCGAGACTAAAAGAGCGGGGTTGAGATCGGGCCCGGCTTCCTCCTGTTATTGGAACATATTTTGGATTCATGACCTGCTATGTCTACTTACTACTCAATGGAATATTTCAGCCCAGATTTGACACGTCGCTCTCAGCTTTTCAAGTCAGAACCACAAAGTAACTCTCGAGAAGATGAAGGGATCTCGAGTAAATATCTCATCCGGACTCGTACGCCGAGGTGTAAAGAATGCTCTGAGTTGGCTTAACGCCTCCGAGCTTCAATTTCATTTTATACAAAGTTTTCTAAAATACTATTAAAGCTTTTTAATTATAAAATGCAGGAGAACAAAAACAAAAAACTATAAAATAAATGATGGGAGACCTAAAAATGTAAAGGTATTTTTTAGGTTTTTTTTTATGGGAATAATCATGTAAAATAAAAAACAAATACCGGCACTAAAGTAGAGGAAGTAGAAATCTACGGCAACCACCATCCAATATTCCAAAGTGGTCTCGACCATGGCATTGGACCCGTTGAAGCACAAGGACGTCCAAGACGTCTGTCGTCCATTAGTGGGCCTGCACTCGGCTCTCTCCCCGAGTGCAGGCCCCCTAATGGACGATGGCCATTTCGCACGTTTTTGTGCTTGAACGGGTCCAATGCAATTGTCGAGAACACTTTGTAATATTGGATGGTGGTTGCCGTAGATTTCTACTTCCTGGACATTGGTTTGGATTTTTTCTTTCCTGGTCTACATGCTCCCATGACCATTGTTTCCATAAGGAGGACTGAAGCTGACCTATAAATCCGGTGACAAGGTATTGCGCGGCTTGGTGCAGAAACTGCCTCTGCATAGTATATTGGGTAATAGCTTTTAGCCTCAATTATACAAGCAAGATCCGAATATATAGATAACGGCATCTTAAACCACATATAGGTACTCATGAATTATATAAAAAAAAATGTATATCTATAAAAAATAAATGATATATCAAACACTAGTACAAGCCAACCATACACAATGAGGCTAAAGTGGACCTGTCAATAGGTCAAAAATATAGCCAATTTTTCCCTTATTTTTATTCCTGCTGTTCCTGAGTATTATGGGGTTTTGTGAAGGAAAGGGGGGGGTAAATCTGCAGTATGGTTCCAGAGATATGGGCCTTTTCAATTGCTGTAAATTTTTTGGGACTATACTGAGGGGATGGTGCCCACAGGTTACTTATACAAAGAAGCCTAAAGACATGCCCCCCCAGGGAAAACTTAAGAGCTAGGCCACTCGAGGGGAGCCCCGCGAGCCGGGACCCCAGGGGGGGAAACCCCGCGAGCCGGGACCCCGGGGGGGGGGAGCCCCGCGAGCCGGGACCCCAGGGGGGGGGGAGCCCCGCGAGTCGGGACCCCAGGGGGGGGGGAGCCCCGCGAGTCGGGACCCCAGGGGGGGGGGGGAGCCCCGCGAGTCGGGACCCCCAGGGGGGGGGGGAGCCCCGCGAGTCGGGACCCCAGGGGGGGGGGAGCCCCGCGAGTCGGGACCCCAGGGGGGGGGGGGGAGCCCCGCGAGCCGGGACCCCAGGGGGGGGGGAGCCCCGCGAGCCGGGACCCCAGGGGGGGGGGGAGCCCCGCGAGCCGAGACCCCAGGGGGGGGAGCCCCGCGAGCCAGGACCCCAGGTGGAAAAACCCCATGAGCCAGGACCCCAGGTGGAAAAACCCCATGAGCCAGGACCCCAGGTGGAAAAACCCCATGAGCCAGGACCCCAGGTGGAAAAACCCCATGAGCCAGGACCCCAGGTGGAAAAACCCCATGAGCCAGGACCCCAGGTGGAAAAACCCCGTGAGCCAGGACCCCAGGTGGAAAAACCCCGTGAGCCAGGACCCCAGGTGGAAAAACCTCGTGAGCCAGGACCCCAGGTGGAAAAACCCCGTGAGCCAGGACCCCAGGTGGAAAAACCCCGTGAGCCAGGACCCCAGGTGGAAGGACCCCAGGTGGAAAAACCCCGTGAGCCAGGACCCCAGGTGAAAAAACCCCGTGAACCAGGACCCCAGGTGGAAAAACCCCGTGAGCCAGGACCCCAGGTGGAAAAAAAACCCGTGAGCCAGGACCCCAGGGATACCTGCAAGCCACGCCCCGGGGAAGCCTGTGAACCATGCCATTTTATGACAACATTGAGATACCTTTATGTGATGCATTCTGAAATTATCTAAACTACAGTGAACTAATGGGTTACACATCACTAAGCGGAGATGGCTGGAGAACAAGTCATACAATGGAATGTTCAGAGGGAAAGTGATCGTGATCTCCATCTACACCGGGGAATTCCGAATTACACTGGGCGCCAAGGACCGGTGACAAACATGGGAACATCTGCACATTGGCCCTTAAAGCAAACATTCAGCGTAGGAAGATCACAGTGCCTCCAGGTTTGGGGTGCTGTTTCAAAACGTAACCATGTATAGCCGAGTAATCCTATATAGAAAAAGGGGGGCGATTTGAGTATATCATCAAATATAGGTTTTGGCAAAATGTATAGGCTTATTAGCATGTATAACACTGCAGAGGTAAACAATTAATTTTCCCGAGGGGAGACCGTAACTGGTGTGAATAGTCAAATTAATTCTGCTCAATATTAACATTAATTATAATTATTTTATATCCATATTAATTGTATCATTTAACATTGAGCAGAATTAAGCATGCTGACATCCCACTATATACAGTATGAGCCCCAATACAGCCCCCCTTAACGTATGAGCTCACACACAGCCCCACCTATATACAGTATGAGCCCCCATACAGTTCCCTACATACAGTATGAGCTCCCATAAAGCCCAATCCATACAGAATGAGCCCCCATGTAGAACCTAAGTACAGTATGAGCCCCCACATAGCCCCTCTATATACAGCGTGAACCCGCCACATAGCCTTTCATATACAGTATGAACCTGGATATGGGCTCCTAAATATATTATGAGCCCCCACATAGCCCATTATATACAGTGTCAACCCCCACATAGCCCATCTATTTATGTGAGCCACCACATAGACCTTCTATAAAAAGTGTGAGTCCAAACACAGCTCCTCTACATACACATCCCACTACATAGCCCCCTCTAATAAAGCGAGATCCCAGTCTCTAATACAGTATGAGCCCCCACATAGCTTCATTAATACAGTATGAGCTCAAACATAGCCTTTTAAATACAGTATGAGCCCCCACATGAACTAAATACATGATGAACCCCACATAGCCTCCTATATACATTATGCGCCCTACATAGCCTCCTACATACAGTATGAGCCCCCAGTCTCCTATATACATTATGAGCCCCATATAGCCTCTTAAATCCAGTATGAGCCCCACATAGCCTCCTATATCCAGTATGAGCCCCACATAGCCTCCTATATCCAGTATGAGCCCCACATAGCCTCCTATATCCAGTATGAGCCCCACATAGCCTCCTATATCCAGTATGAGCCCCACATAGCCTCCTATATCCAGTATGAGCCCCACATAGCCTCCTATATCCAGTATGAGCCCCACATAGCCTCCTATATCCAGTATGAGCCCCACATAGCCTCCTATATCCAGTATGAGCCCCACATAGCCTCCTATATCCAGTATGAGCCCCACATAGCCTCCTATATCCAGTATGAGCCCCACATAGCCTCCTATATCCAGTATGAGCCCCACATAGCCTCCTATATCCAGTATGAGCCCCACATAGCCTCCTATATCCAGTATGAGCCCCACATAGCCTCCTATATCCAGTATGAGCCCCACATAGCCTCCTATATCCAGTATGAGCCCCACATAGCCTCCTATATCCAGTATGAGCCCCACATAGCCTCCTATATCCAGTATGAGCCCCACATAGTCTCCTATATCCAGTATGAGCCCCACATAGCCTCCTATATTCAGTATGAGCCCCACATAGCCTCCTATATTCAGTATGAGCCCCACATAGCCTCCTATATCCAGTATGAGCCCCACATAGCCTCCTATATCCAGTATGAGCCCCACATAGCCTCCTATATCCAGTATGAGCCCCACATAGCCTCCTATATCCAGTATGAGCCCCACATAGCCTCCTATATCCAGTATGAGCCCCACATAGCCTCCTATATCCAGTATGAGCCCCACATAGCCTTTTATATCCAGTATGAGCCCCACATAGCCTCCTAATAATATATTTATTCATTTATATAGCGCTATTAATTTCATAGCGCTTTACATACATTGGCAACACTGTACCCATTGGGGCTCACAATCTAAATTGCCTATTAGTATGTTTTTGGAGTGTGGGAAGAATCCAGAGAACCCGGAGGAAACCCATGCAAACACGGGGAGAACATACAAACTCCTTGCAGATGTTGTCCTGAGTGGGACTAGAACCCAGGACCCCAGTGCTGCAAGGGTGCAGCGCTAACCACTGAGCCACCGTGCCACCCTCCTATATATAGTATAAGCCCCACATAGCCTCCTATATACAGAATGAGCCCCACATACCGTACCCTCCTATATACAGTATGTGCCCCACAGCCTTAAATTCAGTATAAGCCTCATATAGTCTCCTATATACATTATGAGCCCCACAGCCCCCCCCCATCCTTTGCCCAGACTGAAACAGCCAAAGGGCCAGCTGTGGCCCGCAGGCCGCACTTTGCCCGGCCCAGATATATGGGGATCATTCTCACGCATTGATTCATCTCACCCACTCTTTCTACTGCTACACTAGACTCTGGGAAAATCTGGAAGGAGTTTAATTTTTTTTTTTACACTTTGGACTACAAGACTCCTGTGGTGTTATCGAGTCTTTGAAATTACCTGACGGAAGAAGGTTGGTTTTAGGCCTTGCTGAAATACTTAACATATTTGTGAAATACCTTGTATCCAGGGGACTATGTCTACTACTGGGCTTTACAAAGCAGAAGCTTGTGGGCACAGTCCACAGACTATTGAAGTCACTAAACAAGTACTAGTTAAGTCATATAGCCAGTAGCCATATAGCCCTTAGCCTAATCATGGACCAAGTGTTAGACTGGGCAACTTTGGGACCACCAAATAGGAAATCGAGGCCAACCGAAGATCTTCCTGTCCTCTGGTGGACCGAACCAAACCAACCCTACCTTAACAAGATGAGTTACTAAGTGTGACAATATAAGGAGGCCACAAACATATTCTCCTATCCAAGATGGGTGTTCAAGAAGCAGGTTCGGTAGAGCCCGGTCTTGAATGGAGCAGGTGTCCCATTCATCGTGTATGGGTCTGCCATAAATAGCCAAGCACTATACAGAGATGGGGTCCAGAACTTTAATCTCAGGGTTCTGTGAGAGAACAGAATCCACTTTGTTCTTATAGAATCAATCTTGTCTTATAGCTAATGATGTTATAGGGTTCAGCTAAAACTTATGGGTGGGTTAGTTTAACATTTCCGTTGCCGTCCCTACTGCTCTTATTGGCGCATACTTATCCTTTGTCTGTGACCCTATATAAACTGGTCACATCTACTAATAAAGAATTCTTTGAGTACACCATATTAAGTGTGTGCTGAATTGATTTCCCAAGCGCTCATAAAACAAACTGTATTAATTTGGAGTTCAAAAGGTATAGCAGGAGTGTATTTCCCTCACAGTTCTTTGGAGATCCCAGCAATCAGTAAGTTATCCCCTATTCAACTTAACGTTTTGAGGAAACCCTATACTCAAAACGTTAGGCACAAGTTGCATAACTTTACCTGGCGCCTCGGATATCTCCAGTCTTGGCCAAAATTGCCCAAACACCACACGGAAATATTCAAATAGACCAGCCAACTTGTGTGCCTCCAAAAAACACTGGAACTCCAAAGTCAAAGAAATTAGTTTTTGAGGTATTGCAATACAATCATACGATCGTATCCAGAGTTATGAAGAAGAATCTGGATTTTAAGGGAACGTGTCAAATCCTCCTGACGGTATTTACTTAAATTCCCTATAAAACAACAATCCTGGAAAGTATTTTCTTAAAACATTGCACTGTGCCATTCCTCTGTTATTCATCCTACAAGTTTAGGAATATCATAACTGGGCGTTACCAACTGAAGAGGGGCGTGTCTCTTCTTGTCCAATCAGTGCTGAATGTATCAGACTATGTAGGGACACACCCCTTGGTCAGAGAATGGTAGCACCCAGTAATCAAATTCTTGACTAATTTCAATGGGGAATAACTGAGGGACAGTACAACGCAGAGTAACAGTAAGAGGCTCCCCAGAATTCCTTTTTCATGGAGGCTACAAGGATTTACTAAAACAGACATTTCAGGAGAGCAGAAAAGTTTCCTTTAAGACAAGGTTTACCATCATAATGCAGAAGAAGATCCCAAAATTGCTTTATTCATGGAGAATATAAGTATTTTATAAAACAGACGTCAGAATCGATAATTTCTCTAAAAGCACAGTATACACCCACAACCAAAGTAAGAGTGAAGACCAACCCAAAATATTCAGCTCAAAATTCCTTAACGAAGAAGTGTAAACCAATTTTCAAAAAAATATTTTAAAAATGTTAAAATAAAAAAAAATTAAAACTGAAAACAAAAAAAAAAAAGCCCTGCGTAAAATACTAGAAAATCCAAATTAAATCATTAATTATTTTGGCATCAAGCTGCGGTTATTCAATGAATGATTTTACACAGTTATGGCGAATCCTGCAGGGAGAAAGGAGGGTTTTGTAGGGGGACTGCAGGCAAAAATCCAATCTTTTTAGCATACATTTTTTTTAACAAGGTGATACATAGGGCAAAGATGCCATGCTCTTTAAAAAAACGAACGGTATTGGAAAAAGATTAGATAGACACATGGAAAACATTTTTTAAAAAAAAAAATTAATATCCAAATAAAAAAGTTGCCATGTATACATATATATACACATATACATATATAACACACATGTACATATATACACACATACATACATACATATGTCCACACATACATATATAACACACATGCGCGCATATATATCATATATTATACAATATATATACACACACGCATTACACATGCATATATACACTCAAACGCATATTATATATACACATATATATATATATATATATATATATATATATATATATACACACACACACACATGCATGTACACACAATGTACACGTATATATATTATATATATTATACACATACATATATACACCCACACGCACCTATATACACATACATACTGTATACATACAGTATAAATGTATATATATTATATATACTATATATATATATACACACACACAACGTATATACACACATCCGTCTATATATACACCATGTGCATATACACATACGTATGCGTATATAGCGCACACATATACACACAAACACATATATGCATATATACACATACACACGCATGCACGCAGATATACACACACATCGACACAGACACACACACACACACACACGCACACACATACAAGCACACACACACACATAGAAACACCAGACACACACATATATATATATATTATATACTACACACACACACACATATACACACACACACACATATACACACACATATACACACACACACACGCATATACACACATATACACACACACACATACATATATATATATATACACACACACACACACACATACACACAGATAGACACACACAGACACACACACACACATAAGTATACACACATTTTATATATATATAGTATATATATATATACTATATATATACACACACACACACACACACATATATACACACACACATATACACACACACACACCACACACACACACACATATACACACACACACATATACACACACACACATATACACACACACACACACACACATATACACACACACACACATATACACACACACACATACACACACATATACAATATATATATATATATATATATATATTACTGATATATATATATACATACAATCACATTTTTTTTTCTTCTTTGCACATATGGGGATCCGTTCGAAACCCGCAGTGTGTCATTTAATCCTCGGTGGAAAGCCAGCACAAGTTTAACAATAACCTTCCAGTGTCGCGCTCCCCCCCCCTCTTTATAAGTGTGAACACATGTCCCAACCTAACATGCTCCTGAAAAAACGTGGTCTCTAGGCCGAACATGGATTATATTAGAGCACTTCTCTGCAGACTTTAGTGACTTCTTAATGTTAACAATTTCCACACCCCCCCCCCCCACCCTTCCTTCGTCATGTCGATTCATGGATTCTGCTTTACATTATACTCACTCCCAGGGGTATAATTTACTATTTAAAGTCTCTCCTTTAAGGGGGTGGATGAAGTGTAAAGACACATACAGTATATACATATATATACACATTGAAAGAAAAAAAAAGTGTGTGCACCTTTAAAGTTGTCCAAAAACGGAGAGGTGTAGGGTGGGGGGGGGTGGGGGGACGGACGGGTACGATATTCTCAGCATGAAGGAAACCACAAAATTACAGGGTCGTTTAACCCATAAAAACAACTTGAGGAAGGGCCGAGTTTGCTCAGCAATTGCAAGGCACTTATTAATGGCTGCCCGGGCAAATCAGCTCGCCTATAGAGAAAGCACACGGCCCATGGAGACAGCTGTTGTTTTCGTGCCCATCCTGAGGCCTAGAGAAGAAAAACAAAAAACCTACAATCCACAGACCTCCCTTCATTTCTTACCATTGCTATTAATATACAAGCATGGGGGCTGCGTACTGTCAATTTCGTGATGTCACGTCTCACCCAGCATAACCCCTCTGTAGAAATTATATATATATATATATATATATATACACATATATATATATACACATATATATATATATACACACACAGCTGCTGCTTGCCTTTGCCTGCACGGAAATCCCTGTCCTGGTGGCACAAGGGGACAAAAAGTATTGTGACAAGGCCCTGAAAGAGCAGCATCGCCACCATACCGGAGAAGCAAAGCTTCCCAGCACACCGGGGGTTAAACAACGAGGAATTAAGTACCCCCCCCCTCCCCATCAATCCGGTTAACAGTTCCCAAGGCAATATTTTTTTTTTCCCTTTTAATAGAAATCCTTCTATTTCCTCCCACCGCACACAGCAAAGCAGCGTGGAAAAATAAAATACAAAAAAAAAAAATTACAAAAAAAATTCTTAAACGATAAGGGTCCAAATCGAAGCGATCTGTTTAAAAAATAAATCGCGACTTTTTTATACATTTTTTTTCTTTAAAGCTTCGAATTAAATGAAAAAAATAAAAATAAAGCGTTGGGGATATAAAAAAAAAAATAAAAAAAATTTTTTTTTATTATTATTACACGTATACTAAAGGCGTAAATGATGCAAATAAAAACATCTAGTAAGAAGAAAAACAAGGGATAAAGAAAGGGATTTTTTTTTTCTTTTGCAAGCACTACGAGGGGGAGTCCATATACTCTACACACAGGCTGGGGGAAGCAGCCCCTTGCCCTGGTATTAATGTGTACCTGTGCAGCACGCTTGCCTTCCCCCGGCTGCTGCTTTCCCCTTGGCTGCTTCCATGCATATGACCACACAACACAAATAAAAAGAGCTATTCACTCACACATGCCCCCTCCCCTGCTCCAAAAACGCCCACACTACGCTCTGATTGGCCAACGACACTCCTACGTAACTTTTTTTTTTTTTTACTTTTCGCACAACTTTATTATCACACACTGCAGAATCAACCCAGCTGAGCTGCTGATCAGGATGTAAATGCACATTACTCAGCATTTCCCAGGAGCAAACCTCCCCCACTCCAAAACTACCTACACATTACAGTGAAAATTCCATTAATCCGTCAGTGTTCTTATAATCCGGCGCAAAATGTCAATTTTTGAAAGTCATACAAAAATAAACGATTTTGATATATTTTGGGGAACGAGTCATACGCTTAATTGTAAAGTGCTGTAGAACATGGCGCTATACACAAAATTATTATTAGTTTGAAATGACTTTTCATTATACAATAAGGCTTTGTGCACACACCGATTTTTTTATGAGGTTTTTTTTAGTGCGGTTTTGTCAAATTTAACGCAAATCATTATGCCGGCAAAGTCAATGAGAATCCTAAAGTTTTGTGCAATTGCTATAGCGTTTTTGCAACTTTTTTTCCACCCTAGAATGCATGTACAACGCATGCAAAAAATGTATCAGAAATGCATTGCAAAAGTGTAAAAAAAAAAGTAAAAAAAAGTAAAAATTTGTCAAAAAAAATCTAAAAAGTAAAAAAAGATTAAAAAAAGAGTAAAAAAAGGATAAAAAAAAGTAAAAAAGTAACAAAAAAGAGTAAAAAAAATAAAAGTGTAAAAAGTGTAAAAAAAAAAAAATAAAAAAAGAGTAAAGAAAAAAAAAGAGTAACAGAGTAAAAAGAGTAAAAAAAAGTTAAAAAGTGTAAAAAAAAAGTAAAAAAAAGGAAGAAAAAGGAAAAAAAGAGTAAAAAAAGAGTAAAAGAGAATAAAATAGAAGAGTAAAAATAGAAAAAAAAGAGAAAAAGCAAAAAAAGTAAACGAAAAAAAGTAAAAAAAATGTAAAAACAAAAAAGTTAAGTAGAAAAGATTAAAGATTAAAAACATGTAAAAAAAAAAAAGTCACCTCCCCTGTACTCAACGTGTGCACACTCTATGCAGTACCGAAAAAAGGAATTGATTACCCTGATGAAGGACTTTCCAATGCGAAACGCATTGACTGAAATCACCTTTCTAGGTTTTTGGGGGGGGGGAAGCACTTTTATGACATTTATTGAATAGGAAAGATAACATTAGCACAGTTTTTTAGGTGGGCAGTGGAAAAAGAAGCAGTGTGAACAGACTCCTAGGGAACGTGCATCTGAGATCACTTGTACAACATTCTGCCACACTGGAGTATGAAAGTAAAGTAAAAATAACGGTCTCCTATAGAATATACATCAAACGTCCCTTAATCCAGAATGTAATAAACCAGCATTACAGTGTATATATTTTTTACAATATTTACAGTTTACATGTATAGAATTTGTACGTAGCTGTATACGTATATAAGAGGTATATGCTCCAGGCCGACACATGCACACTCTACGCTTCGCCTAAACTTTCTCACGGTCTCCTGGTCAGAATATTCCCTGGAGACGAGAAAGAAAATAGCGCGTCTGTCTATAAATATATCAACAGGACAGTATTAAAGCGCCACATGGTGGAAAGAAGAGAAGGGAGCGCCCCGGCCAGACTGCTTCATATGCAACGTGTGAGCGCCGGCAGCCCTAAGGAGGCCATGAAAGATTTACTAGGAAGTGGAGGAAAAAGACCGGAAAGAAAGAGCAGTGTGAAGCCAGCCCAAGATATGGGGACATAGCCCATACCTGCAGCATTATAGCAGTTATATAACACCGACACATCCCACAGAGCGGTATATAGAACAAACATATGTACAGGCGAAGATAGAGGACAAGAAAGGGTAACAAAGATGGAAGATACATAGGAAGATAAGGAAGACCGGAGGAAGTAAGAAAGGGGGGGGAAGTAAGAAAGGGGGGGGAAGTAAGAAAGGGGGGGGAGTAAGAAAGGGGGGGAAGTAAGAAAGGGGGGGAAGTAAGAAAGGGGGGGGAAGTAAGAAAGGGGGGGGAAGTAAGAAAGGGGGGAAGAAAGGGGAAGAAAGGGGAAGAAAGGGGAAGAAAGGGGAAGAAAGGGGAAGAAAGGGGAAGAAAGGGGAAGAAAGGGGAAGAAAGGGTAAGGAAGGGTAAGGAAGGGTAAGGAAGGGTAAGGAAGGGTAAGGAAGGGTAAGGAAGGGTAAGGAAGGGTAAGGGAGGAAGAAAGGGTAAGGGAGGAAGAAAGGGTAAGGGAGGAAGAAAGGGTAAGGGAGGAAGAAAGGGTAAGGGAGGAGAGACCGGAGGAAGGGAGGAGAGACCGGAGGAAGGGAGGAGAGACCGGAGGAAGGGAGGAGAGACCGGAGGAAGGGAGGAGAGACCGGAGGAAGGGAGGAGAGACCGGAGGAAGGGAGGAGAGACCGGAGGAAGGGAGGAGAGACCGGAGGAAGGGAGGAGAGACCGGAGGAAGGGAGGAGAGACCGGAGGAAGGGAGGAGAGACCGGAGGAAGGGAGGAGAGACCGGAGGAAGGGAGGAGAGACCGGAGGAAGGGAGGAGAGACCGGAGGAAGGGAGGAGAGACCGGAGGAAGGGAGGAGAGACCGGAGGAAGGGAGGAGAGACCGGAGGAAGGGAGGAGAGACCGGAGGAAGGGGAGGAGAGACCGGAGGAAGGGAGGAGAGACCGGAGGAAGGGAGGAGAGACCGGAGGAAGGGAGGAGAGACCGGAGGAAGGGAGGAGAGACCGGAGGAAGGGAGGAGAGACCGGAGGAAGGGAGGAGAGACCGGAGGAAGGGAGGAGAGACCGGAGGAAGGGAGGAGAGACCGGAGGAAGGGAAGAGGGGAGGAAAGAAGTAAAAAGAAAAGAAAGAAAATTAAAGAAAGAAAAAGAGAAAGAAAAAGAAAGTAGTGACAACTTTTTAAATTGCTTCTTTTGACGTCTATGTTGGCTCTTAGAGGAGATAGCAGTGACGGGCACAGCCATGGATATTGAATGATATGGAGTCCATAGATAAAGACATCTATACAGAGAGATTGGTATGACATACTGAATATCAAGAATATTTTTCCTAATTTTGCAATACAAAAACTAACAGGAACTATATAAAATCCATTCCATGCTTCCTTTGAAATGTGGGACACACTGCAGGGTCCAGATGTGCGGCAAATAGATTGTTAGCTCTTCAGGTCAATTCAATAATACAAAACCCAAACTTCTGAAGCAAATTTTTGCAGCAATTATCCTGGATTGTAGAAATCCATCCCGGCCATCTGTAATGAGGAGCGGCCGGGATTACAGCGGCCGGGCCTCATCCATATGCTCATTGTCCTGCTCGCTGCTGTGAGATTATAATTATGGAGCACAGCACAAACCACCAGGCCGAGAGGAGAGAAGAATAAAGGCCGGGGGGGGTGCACTATGGACACCCCCGTGTGTAGGGTTATGACAATGCGGCAGCATGTTGTGGGTTAACTATAGGTGTGTGGTTGTGTGGTGACCCCGCCATGATTCCTGTGGGCCCAGGAGAAGAGTTTATGAAAGCAGCTGCTCAGGAGTTGGGTTACACATGGTAATTCTAGCCCTGGTGCTTAATACTCAGGAAGTCGCTGTGCAGCCTCTGACTGGGCCGGAGGAGGCATGAATGGAGGCCGCAAAACCCTACAAACTGATGGAAACACGGAAATGTGTAATGTACATTCATCATACATCTACAGAGCAGGGCTGGAACTGCACAGCACGGGCTGGCGGCACTATTCATGTGATGAACAGGCTACATACATCTACAACACAGGCCCACCGGCCAGGCCGGACCCCTTACCTGTTGCCTCTTTTGACTAGTTAGTCTGGCACGACATTGTGGTGCGAGGCAGATATGGCGTTGCACTGGGCCTACTAATCTGATGAGGAATCGGGGAATCCAGCCGCTATGAGGCGATTACTCAAGTCTTCTGGTCCTACAACCACGGACTAACGACGTGGCCACGGGACCACGGACCTGGCTACAAATCATTTTTATCAACTTGAATATATATGAGATAGACATATGGGAGAAAGATAAAAGAAAAGTGAAGTAGCCCCAAACCCAGCCGATCTGGGAGGAACTCTCCATAACTGAGCGTTACATCAGATCATATAGAAAGAGAAATGAGGCTGCACTGTGTAATATGGGAAAGAGGGGGCCAGGAGCTCCCCATATACAGGGGGGGCAGCAGCTCCGCATACAGGGGGGCCAGCATCTCCACATACAGGGGGGCCAGCATCTCCACATACAGGGGGGCCAGCATCTCCACATACAGGGGGGCCAGCATCTCCACATACAGGGGGGCCAGCATCTTCACATACAGGGGGGCCAGCAGCTCCACATATACAGGGGGGCCAGCAGCTCCACATATACAGGGGGGCCAGCAGCTCCACATATACAGGGGGGCCAGCAGCTCAGGGGGTGCGCTACAGGGGGGCAGCAGCTCCATATATACAGGGGGTGCTACAGGGGGGGCCAGCAGCTCTATATATACAGGGGGTGCTACAGGGGGGCCAGCAGCTCCATATATACAGGGGGTGCTACAGGTACAGGGGGGGGCAGATGCTCCATATATACAGGGGGGGTGCCAGCAGCTCCATATATACAGGGGGTGCTACAGAGGGGCCAGCAGCTCCATATATACAGGGGGTGCGCTACAGGGGGGCAGCAGCTCCATATATACAGGGGGTGCTACAGGGGGGCCAGCAGCTCTATATATACAGGGGTGCTACAGGGGGGGCCAGCAGCTCCATATATACAGGGGGTGCTACAGGTACAGGGGGGGCAGATGCTCCATATATACAGGGGGTGCCAGCAGCTCCATATATACAGGGGGTGCTACAGAGGGGCCAGCAGCTCCATATATACAGGGGGTGCTACAGGTACAGGGGGCCAGACGCTCCATATATACAGGGGGTGCTACAGGGGGCCAGCAGCTCCATATATACAGGGGGTGCTACAGGGGGGCAGCAGCTCCACATATACAAGGGGTGCTAAAGGTACAGGGGGCCAGACGCTCCATATATACAGGGGGGTGCTACAGAGGGGCAGCAGCTTCATATATACAGGGGGTGCTACAGGGGGGGCAGCAGCTCCACATATACAAGGGGTGCTACAGGTACAGGGGGGCCAGACGCTCCATATATACAGGGGGTGCTACAGGGGGGCAGCAGCTCCGCATATACAGGGGATGCTACAGGGGGGGGGGCAGCAGCTTCATATATACAGGGGGTGCTACAGGGGGGCAGCAGCTTCATATATACAGGGGGTGCTACAGGGGAGCCAGCAGCTCCGCATATACAGGGGGTGCTACAGGGGGGCAGCAGCTCTGCACACAGGGGGTGCTACAGGGGGGCAGCAGCTCTACACACAGGGGGTGCTACAGGGGGGCAGCAGCTCTGCACACAGGGGGTGCTACAGGGGGGCAGCAGCTCTGCACGCAGGGGGTGCTACAGGGGGGCAGCAGCTCTGCACACAGGGGGTGCTACAGGGGGGCAGCAGCTCTGCACACAGGGGGTGCTACAGGGGGGCAGCAGCTCTGCACACAGGGGGTGCTACAGGGGGGCAGCAGCTCTGCACACAGGGGGGTGTTACAGGGGGGCAGCAGCTCTGCACACAGGGGGTGTTACAGGGGCAGCAGCTCTGCACACAGGGGGTGTTTACAGGGGCAGCAGCTCTGCACACAGGGGGTGTTACAGGGGCAGCAGCTCTGCACACAGGGGGTGTTACAGGGGGGCAGCAGCTCTGCAAACAAGGGGAGTTATAGGGGGGGGGCAGCAGCTCCGCATATACAGGGGGTGCTACAAGGGGGCAGAAGCTCCGCATATACATGGGGAGGGGGGCAGCAGCTCCGCACACAGGGGGTGTTACAGGGGGGCAGCAGCTCCGCACACAGGGGGTGTTACAGGGGGCAGCAGCTCCGCACACAGGGGGGTGTTACAGGGGGGCAGCAGCTCCGCACACAGGGGGGTATTACAGGGGGGCAGCAGCTCCGCACACAGGGGGTGTTACAGGGGGGAAGCAGCTCCGCACACAGGGGGTGTTACAGGGGGGCAGCAGCTCCGCACACAGGGGGTGTTACAGGGGGGCAGCAGCTCCGCACACAGGGGGGTGTTACAGGGGGGCAGCAGCTCCGCACACAGGGGGGTGTTACAGGGGGGCAGCAGCTCCGCACACAGGGGGTGTTACAGGGGGGCAGCAGCTCCGCACACAGGGGGTGTTACAGGGGGGCAGCAGCTCCGCACACAGGGGGGTGTTACAGGGGGGCAGCAGCTCCGCACACAGGGGGTGTTACAGGGGGGCAGCAGCTCCGCACACAGGGGGTGTTACAGGGGGGCAGCAGCTCTCGCACACAGGGGGTGTTACAGGGGGGCAGCAGCTCCGCACACAGGGGGTGTTACAGGGGGGCAGCAGCTCCGCACACAGGGGGTGTTACAGGGGGGCAGCAGCTCCGCACACAGGGGGTGTTACAGGGGGGCAGCAGCTCCTGCACACAGGGGGTGTTACAGGGGGGCAGCAGCTCCGCACACAGGGGGTGTTACAGGGGGGCAGCAGCTCTGCACACAGGGGGTGTTACAGGGGGGCAGCAGCTCCGCACACAGGGGGTGTTACAGGGGGCAGCAGCTCTGCACACAGGGGGTGTTACAGGGGGCAGCAGCTCTGCACACAGGGGGTGTTACAGGGGGCAGCAGCTCTGCACACAGGGGGTGTTACAGGGGGGCAGCAGCTCTGCACACAGGGGGTGTTACAGGGGGGCAGCAGCTCTGCACACAGGGGGTGTTACAGGGGGCAGCAGCTCTGCACACAGGGGGTGTTACAGGGGGCAGCAGCTCTGCACACAGGGGGTGTTACAGGGGGGCAGCAGCTCTGCACACAGGGGGTGTTACAGGGGGGCAGCAGCTCTGCACACAGGGGGTGTTACAGGGGGGCAGCAGCTCTGCACACAGGGGGTGTTACAGGGGGGCAGCAGCTCTGCACACAGGGGGTGTTACAGGGGGGCAGCAGCTCTGCACACAGGGGGTGTTACAGGGGGGCAGCAGCTCTGCACACAGGGGGTGTTACAGGGGCAGCAGCTCTGCACACAGGGGGTGTTACAGGGGGGCAGCAGCTCTGCACACAGGGGGTGTTACAGGGGGGCAGCAGCTCTGCACACAGGGGGTGTTACAGGGGGGCAGCAGCTCTGCACACAGGGGGTGTTACAGGGGGGCAGCAGCACTTTATGGCCTGAGGTTACTTTGCCATCATCTGTTATTATTGAGCACACGCCTGCAATGTGCGGCTCCGGCCACCAGAGGTCAGCAGAGAGCCCCAGCGCTCCAGACATGAGGTCTCCACAACAATGGACGCGTTACCTGGGTCCTCAGTGCACAAGGAGCAGACACTGGAACTCCCTGAACCCACTCAGGGACCATGGGAAGAAAACGGACCAAGACAGTACAACAAGCACCGCGCGCCGCTGTCTACACACCTCCGCCTTCACTGCTGTCTGTGAACTTCTGAGCAGCAGGACAGCCTGGCAGGGGATTATAAAACTTCGGGCGATACCATAGTGATCCACCCTAGGGGAGGCCAACTGGGATAGATTAAAAAAATAAAATTATATGGAAAAGTCTGTGAATCTTCATATAGTAATATACTATAACAAGGTAAATAGATCATAGAGCAGTGGAAAATGAGAAAGAAAATAGCACTGGTGATAGAGGGGAAGCCATGATATAAAAAAATTACCCCCCCGAAATGGAAATAGAATAGTACATTCCGGATTGCAGATTATAAACAAAGAACCTCGTGGGAACTCGGGAGTAATTCACTGTGTGAGGCAGAAGGGGGAGACCGCTACACTACAGGCTGCTCCACTGCACACCGCTACACTACAGGCTGCTCCACTGCACACCGCTACACTACAGGCTGCTCACCGGCACAGCGCTACACTACAGGCTGCTCCACAGCACAGCGCTACACTACAGGCTGCTCCACGGCACAGCGCTACACTACAGGCTGCTCCACTGCACACCGCTACACTACAGGCTGCTCCACAGCACACCGCTACACTACAGGCTGCTCCACTGCACACCGCTACACTACAGGCTGCTCACCGGCACAGCGCTACACTACAGGCTGCTCCACAGCACACCGCTACACTACAGGCTGCTCCACTGCACACCGCTACACTACAGGCTGCTCCACAGCACACCGCTACACTACAGGCTGCTCCACTGCACACCGCTACACTACAGGCTGCTCCACAGCACACCGCTACACTACAGGCTGCTCCACAGCACACCGCTACACTACAGGCTGCTCCACGGCACAGCGCTACACTACAGGCTGCTCCACAGCACAGCGCTACACTACAGGCTGCTCCACGGCACAGCGCTACACTACAGGCTGCTCCACAGCACAGCGCTACACTACAGGCTGCTCCACAGCACAGCGCTACACTACAGGCTGCTCCACAGCACACCGCTACACTACAGGCTGCTCCACAGCACACCGCTACACTACAGGCTGCTCCACAGCACACCGCTACACTACAGGCTGCTCCACAGCACAGCGCTACACTACAGGCTGCTCCACTGCACACCGCTACACTACAGGCTGCTCCACAGCACACCGCTACACTACAGGCTGCTCCACAGCACAGCGCTACACTACAGGCTGCTCCACACCGCTACACTACAGGCTGCTCCACACCGCTATACTACAGGCTGCTCCACACCGCTATACTACAGGCTGCTCCACTGCACACCGCTACACTACAGGCTGCTCCACAGCACAGCGCTACACTACAGGCTGCTCCACAGCACACCGCTACACTACAGGCTGCTCCACAGCACAGCGCTACACTACAGGCTGCTCCACACCGCTACACTACAGGCTGCTCCACGGCACAGCGCTACACTACAGGCTGCTCCACAGCACACCGCTACACTACAGGCTGCTCCACAGCACAGCGCTACACTACAGGCTGCTCCACTGCACACCGCTACACTACAGGCTGCTCCACAGCACAGCGCTACACTACAGGCTGCTCCACAGCACACCGCTACACTACAGGCTGCTCCACACCGCTACACTACAGGCTGCTCCACAGCACAGCGCTACACTACAGGCTGCTCCACACCGCTATACTACAGGCTGCTCCACACCGCTACACTACAGGCTGCTCCACAGCACAGCGCTACACTACAGGCTGCTCCACAGCACAGCGCTACACTACAGGCTGCTCACCGGCACAGCGCTACACTACAGGCTGCTCCACAGCACACCGCTACACTACAGGCTGCTCACCGGCACACCGCTACACTACAGGCTGCTCCACACCGCTACACTACAGGCTGCTCCACAGCACACCGCTACACTACAGGCTGCTCCACAGCACAGCGCTACACTACAGGCTGCTCCACAGCACAGCGCTACACTACAGGCTGCTCCACAGCACAGCGCTACACTACAGGCTGCTCCACAGCACACCGCTACACTACAGGCTGCTCCACAGCACAGCGCTACACTACAGGCTGCTCACCGGCACACCGCTACACTACAGGCTGCTCCACACCGCTACACTACAGGCTGCTCCACAGCACACCGCTACACTACAGGCTGCTCCACAGCACAGCGCTACACTACAGGCTGCTCACCGGCACAGCGCTACACTACAGGCTGCTCACCGGCACAGCGCTACACTACAGGCTGCTCCACGGCACAGCGCTACACTACAGGCTGCTCCACACCGCTACACTACAGGCTGCTCCACAGCACACCGCTACACTACAGGCTGCTCCACACCGCTACACTACAGGCTGCTCCACAGCACACCGCTACACTACAGGCTGCTCCATAGCACACCGCTACACTACAGGCTGCTCCACAGCACACCGCTACACTACAGGCTGCTCCACAGCACACCGCTACACTACAGGCTGCTCCACAGCACAGCGCTACACTACAGGCTGCGCCACAGCACACCGCTACACTACAGGCTGCTCCACAGCACACCGCTACACTACAGGCTGCTCCACAGCACACCGCTACACTACAGGCTGCTCCACTGCACACCGCTACACTACAGGCTGCTCCACACCGCTACACTACAGGCTGCTCCACTGCACACCGCTACACTACAGGCTGCTCCACACCGCTATACTACAGGCTGCTCCACAGCACAGCGCTACACTACAGGCTGCTCCACACCGCTATACTACAGGCTGCTCCACAGCACAGCGCTACACTACAGGCTACTCCACAGCACAGCGCTACACTACAGGCTGCTCCACACCGCTACACTACAGGCTGCTCCACAGCACAGCGCTACACTACAGGCTGCGCCACAGCACACCGCTACACTACAGGCTGCTCCACAGCACACCGCTACACTACAGGCTGCTCCACAGCACACCGCTACACTACAGGCTGCTCCACTGCACACCGCTACACTACAGGCTGCTCCACACCGCTACACTACAGGCTGCTCCACTGCACACCGCTACACTACAGGCTGCTCCACACCGCTATACTACAGGCTGCTCCACAGCACAGCGCTACACTACAGGCTGCTCCACACCGCTATACTACAGGCTGCTCCACAGCACAGCGCTACACTACAGGCTACTCCACAGCACAGCGCTACACTACAGGCTGCTCCACACCGCTACACTACAGGCTGCTCCACAGCACAGCGCTACACTACAGGCTGCTCCACAGCACACGCAACACTACAGGCTGCTCCACACCGCTACACTACAGGCTGCTCCACAGCACAGCGCTACACTACAGGCTGCTCCACACCGCTATACTACAGGCTGCTCCACAGCACAGCGCTACACTACAGGCTGCTCCACACGCTACACTATAGGCTGCTCCACAGCACAGCGCTACACTACAGGCTGCTCCACAGCACAGTGCTACACTACAGGCTGCTCCACAGCACACGCGACACTACAGGCTGCTCCACACCGATACACCACAGGCTGCTCCACAGCACACCGCTACACTACAGGCTGCTCCACAGCACAGTGCTACACTACAGGCTGCTCCACAGCACACCGCTACACTACAGGCTGCTCCACAGCACAGCGCTACACTACAGGCTGCTCCACACCGCTATACTACAGGTTGCTCCACAGCACAGCGCTACACTACAGGCTGCTCCAGAGCACACCGCTACACTACAGGCTGCTCCACAGCATAGTGCTACACTACAGGCTGCTCCACAGCACAGCGCAGCACTACACTACAGGCTGCTCCACAGCACAGCGCTACACTACAGGCTGCTCCACAGCACAGCGCTACACTACAGGCTGCTCCACAGCACACCGCTACACTACAGGCTGCTCCACGGCACAGCGCTACACTACAGGCTTCTCCACAGCACACCGCGACACTACAGGCTGCTCCACACCGCTACACTACAGGCTGCTCCACAGCACAGCGCTACACTACAAGCTGCTGCACAGCACAGCGCTACACTACAGGCTGCTCCACAGCACACCGCTACACTACAGGCTGCTCCACAGCACACCGCTATACTACAGGCTGCTCCACACCGCTATACTACAGGCTGCTCCACAGCACACCGCTACACTACAGGCTGCTCCACACCGCTATACTACAGGCTGCTCCACAGCACAGCGCTACACTACAGGCTGTTCCACACCGCTACACTACAGGCTGCTCCACAGCACAGCGCTACACTACAGGCTGCTCCACAGCACACGCAACACTACAGGCTGCTCCACACCGCTACACTACAGGCTGCTCCACAGCACAGCGCTACACTACAGGCTGCTCCACACCGCTATACTACAGGCTGCTCCACAGCACAGCGCTACACTACAGGCTGCTCCACACGCTACACTATAGGCTGCTCCACAGCACAGCGCTACACTACAGGCTGCTCCACAGCACAGTGCTACACTACAGGCTGCTCCACAGCACACGCGACACTACAGGCTGCTCCACACCGATACACCACAGGCTGCTCCACAGCACTCCGCTACACTACAGGCTGCTCCACAGCACAGTGCTACACTACAGGCTGCTCCACAGCACACCGCTACACTACAGGCTGCTCCACAGCACAGCGCTACACTACAGGCTGCTCCACACCGCTACACTACAGGCTGCTCCACAGCACAGCGCTACACTACAGGCTGCTCCACAGCACACCGCTACACTACAGGCTGCTCCACAGCCCACCGCTACACTACAGGCTGCTCCACAGCACACCGCTACACTACAGGCTGCTCCACAGCACACCGCTACACTACAGGCTGCTCCACAGCACACCGCGACACTACAGGCTGCTCCACAGCACAGCACTACACTACAGGCTGCTCCACAGCACACCGCGACACTACAGGCTGCTCCACACCGTTACACTACAGGCTGCTCCACACCGCTACACTACAGGCTGCTCCACAGCACAGCGCTACACTACAGGCTGCTCCACACCGCTACACTATAGGCTGCTCCACAGCACAGCGCGACACTACAGGCTGCTCCACACCGCTACACTACAGGCTTCTCCACAGCACACCGCTACACTACAGGCTGCTCCACAGCACAGCGCTACACTACCGGCTGCTCCACAGCACACCGCTACACTACAGGCTGCTCCACACAGCTACACTACAGGCTGCTCCACACGGTCACACCGCTACACTACAGGCTGCTCCACAGCACAGCGCTACACTACAGGCTGCTCCACAGCACACGCGACACTACAGGCTGCTCCACACCGGTACACTACAGGCTGCTCCACAGCACACCGCTACGCTACAGGCTGCTCCACACCGCTACACTACAGGCTGCTCCACAACACAGCGGTACACTACAGGCTGCTCCACACCGCTATACTACAGGTTGCTCCACAGCACAGCGCTACACTACAGGCTGCTCCAGAGCACACCGCTACACTACAGGCTGCTCCACAGCATAGTGCTACACTACAGGCTGCTCCACAGCACAGCGCAGCACTACACTACAGGCTGCTCCACAGCACAGCGCTACACTACAGGCTGCTCCACAGCACACCGCTACACTACAGGCTGCTCCACAGCACAGCACTACACTACAGGCTGCTCCACAGCACACCGCGACACTACAGGCTGCTCCACACCGTTACACTACAGGCTGCTCCACACCGCTACACTACAGGCTGCTCCACAGCACAGCGCTACACTACAGGCTGCTCCACACCGCTACACTATAGGCTGCTCCACAGCACAGCGCGACACTACAGGCTGCTCCACACCGCTACACTACAGGCTTCTCCACAGCACACCGCTACACTACAGGCTGCTCCACAGCACAGCGCTACACTACCGGCTGCTCCACAGCACACCGCTACACTACAGGCTGCTCCACACAGCTACACTACAGGCTGCTCCACACGGTCACACCGCTACACTACAGGCTGCTCCACAGCACAGCGCTACACTACAGGCTGCTCCACAGCACACGCGACACTACAGGCTGCTCCACACCGGTACACTACAGGCTGCTCCACAGCACACCGCTACGCTACAGGCTGCTCCACACCGCTACACTACAGGCTGCTCCACAACACAGCGGTACACTACAGGCTGCTCCACACCGCTATACTACAGGTTGCTCCACAGCACAGCGCTACACTACAGGCTGCTCCAGAGCACACCGCTACACTACAGGCTGCTCCACAGCATAGTGCTACACTACAGGCTGCTCCACAGCACAGCGCAGCACTACACTACAGGCTGCTCCACAGCACAGCGCTACACTACAGGCTGCTCCACAGCACACCGCTACACTACAGGCTGCTCCACAGCACAGCGCTACACTACAGGCTGCTCCACAGCACAGCGCTACACTACAGGCTGCTCCACAGCACACCGCTACACTACAGGCTGCTACACAGCACTCTGCTACACTACAGGCTGCTCCACAGCACAGCGCTGCACTACAGGCTGCTCCACAGCACAGCGCTACACTACAGGCTGCTCCACAGCACACTGCTACACTACAAGCTGCTCCACAGCACACCGCTACACTACAGGCTGCTCCACAGCACACCGCTACACTACAGGCTGCTCCACAGCA
The DNA here is from genome assembly GCF_048569485.1 of Anomaloglossus baeobatrachus. Classification (NCBI taxonomy): domain Eukaryota; kingdom Metazoa; phylum Chordata; class Amphibia; order Anura; family Aromobatidae; genus Anomaloglossus; species Anomaloglossus baeobatrachus. The sequence goes on from NC_134353.1 coordinate 59,944,213, forward strand.
TAGTGCTACACTACAGGCTGCTCCACAGCACAGCACTACACTACAGGCTGCTCCACAGCACACCGCTACGCTACAGGCTGCTCCACAGCACAGCGCTACACTACAGGCTGCTCCACAGCACACTGCTACACTACAGGCTGCTCCACAGCACACCGCTACACTACAGGCTGCTCCACAGCACACCGCTACACTACAAGCTGCTCCACAGCATAGTGCTACACTACATGCTTCTCCACAGCACTCTGCTACACTACAGACTGCTCCACAGCACAGCGCTACACTACAGGCTGCTCCACAGCACAGCGCTACACTACAGGCTGCTCCACACCGCTACACTACAGGCTGCGCCACAGCACAGCGCTACACTACAGACTTCTCCACAGCACTCTGCTACACTACAGGCTGCTCCACAGCACACCGCTACACTACAGGCTGCTCCACAGCACACCGCTACACTACAGGCTGCTACACAGCACAGCGCTACACTACAGGCTGCTCCACAGCACACTGCTACACTACAGGCTGCTCCACAGCACACCGCTACACTACAGGCTGCTCCACAGCACAGCGCTACACTACAGGCTGCTCCACAGCACACCGCTACACTACAGGCTGCTACACACCGCTATACTACAGGCTGCTCCACAGCACTACACTACAGGCTGCTCCACAGCACTACACTACAGGCTGCTCCACAGCACAGCGCTACACTACAGGCTGCTACACAGCACAGCGCTACACTACAGGCTGCTCCACAGCACAGCGCTACACTACAGGCTGCTCCACAGCACACCGCTACCCTACAGGCTGCTACACACCGCTACACTACAGGCTGCTACACAGCACTACACTACAGGCTGCTCCACAGCACAGCGCTACACTACAGGCTGCTCCACAGCACAGCGCTACACTACAGGCTGCTCCACAGCACTCCGCTACACTACAGGCTGCTCCACAGCACACTGCCACACTACAGGCTGCTCCACAGCACACTGCTACACTACAGGCTGCTCCACAGCACAGCGCTACACTACAGGCTGCTCCACAGTATCTGCCAATACACACACACGTGGCCAATTCAGTGACGTCACCTGCGCTGACCACGGCACGCTTATGTTCTCTTTTATCTGCCAATACACTCACACATGTGCCGCTCCCGGGGAAGCAGCTGAGCTGCTCAGATCCGGGTTCGCTGTGGCTCGAGGGTCTCCGGACCAGAGGGTCGTGCGGCCACTTAAATGAAAGGGGGTATTTACAGGGGGATTGATAAAGTTCGCCCGTGTTGTACGGTAATTGGGAGTACCGCCGCTGTTGTTGGGAGTACCTGGGGTGATGACGTGGGGCAGCCAGGTGTCGTAGCCCTCCACGGGTAGGGGGGATGCCCCGGGACTCTGTGTGGGATGCAGTGGGATGCAGGGGTCACTCTCGTACTCACTCAGTCAATAAGCAGACGCTGACAATCGGGTAATCCAAGTCTCTGGGTGCCGCTGCCGCTGAGGGGAGCTCGTCCGGGTCCCGTCCCCTGCAGTGTTGCCTGGTGATCCGTGACCTGCCTCCTAGCAGTAAGTTTAACTTCAATGAGGTGGCCCAGTAGTATGGAACTTGCCGAGCCCCGCTCCCCACTGTGGCCAAGTATGGGATCCTGCTCTCAGGGCTTACGCTTGGGATTTTCTGGACCATATTGGATTGGAAAGTCCTATCCCCCTCATTGCGCTAGTGCCCCAATTCTGGAGCAGGTGGGAACGGATCATAAAGGCTCCATTCTCCTCAGGTAAATTGTCGGGTTGCCTGAATCTACTCCCCGACCTAGGGTCCGTATACCCCGTCGTGCCTTCGGGCCCGGACCGGTGATAGTGCTAGGCTGTCGGCTGTCCTCCTCGACAGGTGCAGGCACCTTGCCACAATCCCCTGCGACTGGGGGTCCGACTCCTCTAGGTCCAGACCACCGTCTGCAACCTAGACAGCTTCTCTTAGGAGCCACCACTCCCGAACTCCTCTCACTCAACTCCACAGACTCTACTGACTGACTGACTACACTCCTCACCAACCCTTCCTGACCCCTCAGGTGGGCGGCTCTATTCCACTCAAGCCGTCCACTGGTGTGTCTGGTGGGTGTTGTGCAGGGTCTATCTAGGATTTGATTTGCTGTTGGAGGCAACACTGTCAGATAGGGACCCAGAACCATGAGGGACTTGGAATACTGCACGGGAGGGCAGTTTGTGCAGTACCCTGTGACGACCTGATAGTCCAGGGGCGTCACATTCCCCCTTGGTTAAATGTAGCTCGTCCTCGAGCTACAGGACATCCAGAGGTTTATTTTTGTAACAAAAAGGAAAAAAAAGGATTAACATTTTATTTACAGTTTACATCCCACATTAGGGAGGCACATTACTTAAACGTTACTTTAACTGTTAGAGTTCATCATTTTAACTATGGAACGCTACCGGTTATGTTAGTAGCAGAGGCTCAACCTACTCTGTTGCAGCCTCTTCCTACGACAGTCCAGCCCCAACGTCCCAGATCCCATCAACCCGCCACCCAAACAACCTGACCCACTGCATTCCTATCCGTGGGTCCGTGACCAGGTTAAGGTCCCGGGTGTTGAAAAGACGACTCTGGTGGGCACAGGAGGTGCAACTATATACAATTACACAAGTCCGTGCTGGCCACAACCAGTCCCGTGGCCATGGTCCATTTTACTACTAAAATATATATATAAGAACCGGAGTCCATGCACCTGATGCAAACATTATGTAAACTTTTCTTAATCTGGTGAGACCCGGTACGATTATTCATCAATTTTTCTTATCATTCCTATTTTAAATGGCCATGTCCCGCTCACATTCTTCCGTATACCTCAGTGGGGGCTGACCAAAATTAACCCGGGTCGACCCTCTCAATGCTGGACCCTCTTCCTCCCCCTGGGATATGGCAATGCTTCCTACTGGTTCCTCGCCCTCAGTGGCAGGTGTGGCTGGTAGGTAGGACCCTACGTGTGCGTGGTAAGGGTATAGGTACTACTCTAGGTGTTGGAGTGAGTGCAGTGTCAGTAAGCCTTTCCTGTTCTGGTTATTCCGCGGGTTGTGGGATTGTTAACACAGGGACTATCACTGCTCCGTTTTGCATGGGACAATCTTCTAGAAAATCACCTAGAATGGTACAGATCATCCTTTTCTTTCTTTCTACTACTTGAGGTTGGGGCTGGGGTTTATCTGCAATGCTTAAGGGCTCTGGACATTTCTTCAGGTGGTGTCGGGAGACGGTAGACGTGGTTCTTCCCTGATCCTTGCTAATAAGGCAAGTCTTTTGGTTGTTGAAGTTGTATGGTTGCACCACAAAAGGCTCCTTTTCCCATTGATCATCCAATTTGTGCAGCTTCCTCTTCCTCTTCAGCCATACGTCACCTGGTGAGAAAGGGGTTGCTTTTGCCTGTTTGTTAAAGTTTCTCTCTTGCCTTTCTCTATTCTGATTCAAACTCTCTTCAACACACTTTTGAATCTGCTTATACTGGATCTGGCAACGTGAGTCCCAATCCGTCCCGGGCAAGTAGACTTCAGGCAATTGGACCTCCATCTCTGAGTCTACTGGGAGTCTTCCAGGTCTGGCTCTCATCAGGTAAGCGGGTGTACACTTGGTGGATTCCACAGGACTATTGTTGTAGATATCCACAAGGTCGGGCAGGTTTTCAGGCCACTGGTTCCGCTCCTCAAGTGGAAGAGTCTTCAGCAGATTGATCACCAAATGGTTCATCTTCTCGCACATCTCATTCGTCTGTGCATGGTAGGGTGTAGTGCGTATCTTCTTGCACCCGTATAGACTACAGAATTCCTGGAAGATTTCAGCCTCAAATGCCGGACCTTGATAGGTGAGGACTCGATCGGCCTGCAGAAGTGTGCTTGGAACGCCTTCCCTGTGGTGCTTGCAGTTAAATCCTTAACGGGTACCACCACCAGGAATCGAGAGTAGTGGTCTACCATCATGAGTGCATAAGTGTAACCACTTCTGCTGGGGGTTAGCTTGACGTGATCCAAAGCTATAATCTCCAAGGGCTGCTTAGTGATTATCGATTGGAGTGGTGCTCGCTGACTGGTGCCATCTTGCCTCCTCAAGGCGCAGGGGCCGCAGTTCCTACACCAGGTTTCTATGGAATCTCTCATCCCTATCCAGTAGAAGCGACTCCTCTGCAGCATCTCCAACTTCTGCCTTCCAAAGTGCCCTGCTCCATCGTGGTACGCTTCCAGGACCGGGACATACGCTTGGGGTATAACGATCTGGCAGATTCTTTCATGTGTCTTGGGATTGGTTAGAGTCCTTCACAATGTGTCTTGGTGAAGATATAGCCGACTCCTGTCCTGCCATAACTTCTTTGCTTCTGCTGGGACGCCCGGCTCGAGGCGGGAGCCAGCCCGGGCTAGCAATGTTTTAACCAGCCTGATTGCACGGTCACCATCCTGGGCCTCTTGCCAACCGTGATGGGGCAATGGATCAAAGGTTGCTTCTTGCTGATGGCTCCAGGGTCGAGACCGTTCTATGTGAGTGGGTCGGTGAAAAGCAGGCAATTCAATTTCCTCCAGGTCATCGTTATCCTTCCCATCATCAGACAAATGGGGCATCCTGGACAGGGCATCTGCATTAGTGTTCTTGCGACCAGCCCTGTATTTTATGATGAAATCATAATTCGCTAACCTTGCAACCCAGCGTTGTTCCAATGCTCCAAGCTTCGCCGTGTCCAGATGGGTCAGTGGATTATTGTCTATGTACATGGTAAACTTCGTGGCAGCAAGGTAGTGCTTAAACCTCTCCATCACGGCCCACACAAGTGTCAGAAACTCCAGCTTGAAAGAACTATAGTTCTGTGGGTTCATTTCGGTGGGCCTCAGCTTTCGGCTGGTGTAGGCGATTACTTTTTCTTTGCCTTTTTGCACTTGTGACAGGAAAGCTCCCAGTCCTACATTACTAGCATCCGTATACAGTATAAACGGGAGACTGTAGTCGGGATATGCAAGGATCTCATCCCCCATCAGGACTGACTTCATCTGCTCAAAGGAATCTTTCTGTTCCTTCCCCCACTTGAATTGGGGGGGGGGGGGGCAGAGGCCTTGTTGTCCCACCAGGAGGTCTTGTAAGGGGGCCGCCATTTGAGTGTAACCCAGGACAAATCTTCGGTAGTACCCCATCAGGCCCAGGAACTGCCGCACTTCCCTGACAGTGTTGGGCCTTGGCCAGTTCTGGATGATGGCGGTGATCTTCTCAGGATCCGCGGCCACACCCTCAGCACTGACCACATATCTCAGGTACTGCACCTTAGGCTTCAGTAGGTGACACTTGGATGGCTTGAGCTTCATCCCGTACCTGGATAGTGCCTCAATTACCTCCGCCAGATATTCCAGATGCGCTTCCTACGTCTTAGAGTATATGATGACGTCGACCAAGTACAGCAGGACTGTTTCAAAATTACAGTGGCCCAAGCAGCACTCCATGAGCCGCTGGAACGTCCCCAGTGCATTGCACAGCCCAAATGGCATGCTATTGAATTCACACAATCCCATCGGGGTAGCAAACGCAGTCCTCTCATGGTCCACTTCAGCAGCAGCCACTTGCCAGTATCCACTAGTGAGATCAAGAGTAGAGAAATAAGTAGAAAACTTTAGGGCAGCCAATGATTCCTCAATGCGGGGTAAAGGGTAGGCATCTTTATGCATGATCTTATTGCTTTGTCTGTAATCCACACACATCCTCATAGTGCCATCCTTCTTCTTCACCAGTACCAGAGGGGCTGCCCAGGGGCTGCAACTATCACGGATTACCCCAGCTTCCTTCATGCTTCTGAGCATATCCTTAGCACACTGGCCAGGTGGTATGGACCTATGCCTCTCTTTAATAGGTGGGTGAGCGCCTGTGGGTATGTGATATTGTACTCCCCTTATCCGCCCAAAATCCAGTGGAAGCTTACTAAAGACCTGCTCGTACTCTTGAACAACCCTGTAGACCCCTTGTTTGTGATGTCAAGGTGTAGAGTCGGTGCCCACACGTGTAACTCCTGGCACCACTTTTCTTACGGTCCTTGGGGGCTGTCGCTGGGATACTGATCTGATGGGTTTGGGGAACTTGCCGCCTGGATGGCATCTGTGTTTACCACAAACAGCTTGGCTAAGGTGTTGACCACTCCGTCGGTAGGGGCTGTTGGTCCCGGGGCCCCGATTGGGAGAATAGGGAGGAGGTATAGGTGCAGGTGCCGATGCGGGGAAGCAGCGTGGGCGCGGGTGCAACGTTGCGGTGCAGCGCGGTGCCGGATGGCACTGTTGTACTCACTCAGGTAGAAAATCTGACCCCGGTCCTACGGTTCCGCTGACCTCCACCAACTCCTGCAGACAGCCACCACTGTCTGCCGACCTTGCTGATTGTGCTTGGGCTCCGACCCAGACACACACAGACTTTCTCCTCTCACTACCACCTCTCCACTTCAACTCCTCAACTTGACTCCTCCACTTGACTGAACTGACTACTTTTCCCGCCTCCAGGCCTGTGAACTCCTCGGTGGGCGGGGCCAACCACCTGGCTCCGCCCCACCTGGTGTGGACATCAGACCCTGGAGGGAGGCAACAAGGGTTTTGTTTGACTGGTGTTCCTGACCAGGGGAGGGGGGTGTGTGTATGTGATGTTATTCTGTGACCCCTGGGATCCAGGGCATCACACTCCCCCTTGGTAAAACGCAGACCGTCGGCGGGCTGCCCGTCCATCACTGGTTTTATTTTCTGAAAAATATAAAACAAACAACGGTATGCATTTTCAAATCTTCCCTTACGGGAGGCATGTCACTTTAACGTTACTAACAGTAATAAAAACACTTTTAATAACAACGGACGGGTCCCAGTTCTTCCGCTTCCCCACCTAAACAACCTAAACCTTGATGCTGCCCCTAAGAAGCGGGAAAACAGAACCTGGTTCAGGTTGCCCAAGCGGGAACGGGTACGGTATCTCGCACCCGGCTGTCATTCAGGGGGGCCCCACGTCCAGGGGGACCCCTGACCCCGGAGGATGGTCACCGGTCCTGGTGGTAACCGGACCCCAGCCTGCTCTGCTGCGGGTCCCTCCTTCAACTTGCCTCTCAGGAGGCGGTTAACGGAACTCCAGCCCGGAATTATTTACAAGCCCACAAGTTCGTGGGTGGCCTGCTAGTTCTCGGCCGTGTTCATGAGCAGTTTCTCATGTGGGCAAGGGCTTTTAGGAAAACATGTAACTTAGGGTCCCAACGGGGACAACAGCTCTGCTGCAACGGGGTTCCGCTGCCTATCACTTGAGGTCGCCTTCCTCATACTCCTCCTGCTCCTGATCTGGACGGGTCAGTGGGGGAGCGGACTGGGGCCGCCTAGGGACACTGCGGCTTTCTCTTTCCTTCACATCAAGGGCGGACCAGCCCCTCTCCCCGCACTGTCGGGTGTATGTCACCAGGTCACCCGGTTGCAGGTCACGGCCAGGGTGGCCTGTTGGGAGATGGGAATTTACGTCTCTGCGGGCTAGAAAGATTTCGGCCTCCATGCCTGGCTCGTAGATGAATCCATACCCACGTTGGGGATCGAATCGCCTGACCTGGCCCTCGTAGATTGGGCCCTGCACCCGGTAGGTGGCATTCCGGAGGTTATCCTTCTCCCGGATTGTGCGGGCCAGCACTTTGGATTTCTGCTGCTCCCTGGCAGCTGGCTCGGCTGCCTATGCCAAAATGGAGCACCTGCGTACCCCTGCTGCGCTCGGGTCGGGCCCTTCCGGATCTCCACCGTACCGGCTATGACCGGTACCACTGCTGGGAAGTCCCGCGGTGACGCGGCCTGGTACAGCGGCGACCCGGCGCTGCCTCAGCTGAGGCGTGGGTTTCAGGGACGGCAGGCCTCACCTGCTGGGCCTTCCTGCTGGCGGCCTCCACTACTTCCGTGGCTGGGCGGACTGCCGGAGCCGGGACTCTCTTGGGCACGGTCACCTCACGGACGGACACCTCCCGCGGGACCTTCCACGGTAGCGGGATCGGTGCAGGTTGCTCGTATGGTCGTCCGCGGGCTGCGCTTACAGGCTTTTCCTCTGGGGCGAGCGAGTTGGACACCATTGCCGGTGTTGGGGGCAGCGGACCGATTGGCGGGGCAGCGACAACCGGTACAGGTGGCTGGGGAGGCAGCAGGGTGAATGGGCAAAGACCGGGCTCCTCAGCTGCAGCGACCGGTCCCTCTGGGACACAGGAGCGTGGGTCGCTTACCCGCTCCTCCAGCACTGCCTCCGCCTCGCGTTTCCGCACGGCCGCCGCCACCTCGTCCATTTCGGCCACCCATCGCTCCATCAGGAACCGGACTTGGGCCTGCAGGCGGCAGCACATCTGCGCTGTCCGGGCCTCCACCCACGCCGCTGTTCCTGGTGCGGGCTCCGGGATCTCAGGATTGCCGGACAGGACAGACATCTTGCGTGGATGCTTCCAGGAACCGGGTGAATGGCAAAGTCCTGGCGTCCCTGCCTTTTTATCCCACATCAGGCAGGCCTTCACCCGCCCCCCCTTGGTTCTCTCCGGCACCTCCTTATCCTGGGGGCGGGGCTTCACTTTCGCGCCTTCCCTCCTCGGGGAAGACGACTCGAGCGGGAACTTTTCGCGCCCAAGATGGCAGACTTTCAAATTTTTCGGCCGGACACCGCCGGCGGAGACTGCAAGGCGCACTTCTACTGGTAAGTAGATGGGTAGAATCCTGTTTGTGACGCCAAGTAGTCGCGGGTGGAGGGGTTGGGAACGCCGCTCGCCTGGGGGTTCGCTGGCGCTCGGGTCCGGTGCTTCTGCTCCTCGGTGGCTCGAGCAGCGCCTCCTCGCCCACGAGTGAAAAGGGAGAGGTTTGTGGTGAGATGTCGGTCGTGACGCCACCCACGGGGTTGTGGTGATGGTGGGCACCACCGCTGCTGGTGATGGGGGAATCCCAGGAGCGATGGCGGAGAGCAGCTAAGGTGTTGACCACTCCGTGGGTAGGGGCTGTTGGTCCCGGGGCCCCGGTTGGGAGAATAGGGAGGAGGTATAGGTGCAGGTGCCGATGCGGGGAAGCAGCGTGGGCGCGGGTGCAACGTTGCGGTGCAGCGCGGTGCCGGATGGCACTGTTGTACTCACTCAGGTAGAAAACCTGACCCCGGTCCTACGGTTCCGCTTACTTTCACCAACTCCTACAGATGGCCACCACCATCTGCCGACCTTGCTGATTGTGCCTGGGCTCCGACGCAGACACACACAGACTTTCTCCTCTCACTACCACCTCTCCACTTCAACTCCTCAACTTGACTCCTCCACTTGACTGAACTGACTACTTTTCCCGCCTCCAGGCCTGTGAACTCCTCGGTGGGCGGGGCCAACCTCCTGGCTCCGCCCCACCTGGTGTGGACAACAGACCCTGGAGGGAGGCAACATGGGTTTTGTTTGACTGGTGTTCCTGACCAGGGGAGGGGTGTGTGTGTATGTGATGTTATTCTGTGACCCCTGGGGTCCAGGGCGTCACACAACCCTACCCGGTCCATCTTAATGGTCACCTTTTTGAACCCGATTTGAGTCACTGGTAACCCGTTGACGGCGTAGATGGTAATGCTGTCATCTGGTGGGGTGAGTTCATCATCCAGCCAAAACGTCTTATACAGCACATAGGGAATAGTTGTTACCTGGGAGCCGGTATGAAGGAGTGCAGAGGTCGGGATCCCATCCAGGGTGATGGAAACGATGGGCCGTCCCCCCACATACCGCTCTCGCCAGTCTGCTGGGCCTTGAGAGTTATTCCTGTGGATTGGCCCTTGGCCCCAGGGGTTGCCTGTTTAAAGGACAGCTCCGTGCGTTATTACACTTATAACAAACAGGTTGTCAATATCGCTGTTCCGTCCTTTATACCCTGGGGTCCTTTTCCTCATCCAGGGGACGTCCTCCGGGCAGTTGGCCAGTTGGATCTCTCTCGATGGGGTGGCCTTTGACTTGAGTTAAATTGCCTCTAAGATCCTTGCGACGTCACTACTCAGCTGCTGTACCTGTGAGGACAAATCGCTGATTCCGCCCACTATTGGAGGGGTTGGCTCCAGCAGTGCTAAGGCAGGGGGCTTTACATGCCGGAGAGGTGCCGGCTTGCCAGGACGGAAGTGGAGAGTCAGGAGCCTTCGGGGGCTGCAGGACTTTGATCGCCCGCTCCTTCAGGATAGCAAAGTCTAAGGTGGGATGTTCCAGGGCCCACAGCCGGAGCTGCTTATGGTCTCCACTGAACCCAGGCACTGCAGGAACTGCTCCACCAGCATCTTGTTCCCCTCTGGCTCACCGATGTCGTTGATCTGTCGCGGGCGGAGGAGGGGACGCTGCGCTCACCAACTGCTCGGGTCCGGCCGCTGCTGCTGCTGCTCGGTGGTGGCTCGAGCGGTGGGCCGGATCCCGGGGACTGTGGTTTTGGGGATATTGTCCGTGACGCCACCCACGGTTGTGGTGAAGTTGTGCACCACCGCTGCTCTGGACGGGGATCCCGGGAGCGATGACAGGGAGCAGCTTGGATGTTGTTTTACCCCTCCGTGGGTAGGGGGTTGGTTGTCCTGGGGCCCCGGTGAGGGTTAGGGATGACAGGCGGGTTACGGGGCCTGGTGAGGTGCAGGGTCGTCTGGGCAGCGCTGTGCCGCACAGCACGGTGGTACTCACTCAGCCAGTAATTTACACAGAGTCTCTGGACAAACAAACGGCTGGATGGACGGGTCCCACAGACGGCTGCGGTTGTTCTCCTCCCGGTAGGTTGGCGGTGACTGCCTTTCCCTGCACCTGTGTTGTGTTTACGGTTCCAATGGCTTCCCACCGGTAACCCGCTCCCCAGCTTGGATGGATGCTGAGGGAGCCCCTTTTGCCCGCAGGCTCTGGCCCTGGGAACTGTAGCCTTGGCGGTGACTGTGTTTCCCTTTACGGTGTGAGCTGTTGCCTTCAATTGGGTCTTGACTGCTGGGGAACCCCGGATTTTCCCTTCGCTAACGGATTTGACCAGTGTTACGGCGACTCCTAGCCTGGTCGGGGTCCGTAGGCCCTGCCGAATGGTGCTGGCTTCTCTTCACTCCCCGATCCGGTACCGGTGGGCCACCGCCCGTCCTCGGTCCTTACGGTTCACTCCAATCAGCCTCTCCTGCAGACGGTCACCACCGTCTGCCAACCTTGCTGTACGTGCCTGGGCCACACACCCGGACACAGTCAGGCTACTCCTCTACCACTTCACTTCTCCAACTCCAAAACTCATCTCTCTACTTTTCCCGCCTCCAGGACTGTGAACTCCTCAGTGGGCGGGACCAAACACCTGGCCCACCCCCTGGTGTGGACATCAGCCCCTGGAGGAAGGCAACAAGGATTTGTGTTTGACCTAGGTGTGCCTAGCCGGGGTGTGGGGTGTGTTGGTGTAGTACCTGTGACGTCCTGGCTTGTCCAGGGCACCACAGATCAGTTTCAGAGTCCGTAACGCCGCTTGCAGTCTCAGGGCATAATCCCTGATGCTGTCTTGGGGGCGCTGTTTACAGCTGTAGAATCTTATCCACAGCTCAGCTTCGGTGCGGGTCTCAAATGCAGCTCCCAGCTGTTTAAAGATGGCGGGTATCGAGAGCCGATCCTCCTCAGTCCATGTCTCTAGTTCTAACTCAGCAGCGCCTGTCAGCTGACCGAGTACCACAGACGCCCATTGCTGACCGGCCAGGGCGTACATGTTGAGGACGTTGCAGATCTTCCGCTTGAACCCCTATAGTGCATTGGGTCGGCCATCATACTGTGGGAGACAGGCAGTGCCAGGCACGTAGGGCAAGGTGATCGGCATGATAGGCGTGACCGCCTTGGCCCCCGATGCCGCTACCCTTGCGACCGGAGCAGGGCCCGCCGCACCCGCATTACCCTGGTCGGGTGTAGGTAGTGCCACAACGCTTCCATCGTCTGGCGCGGACATTCTCGCGTTCCCCCTTGGTTTTCGCCCACCACACACTGCTGTGCTATGGCCCTCTGGGAACTTCCGGTTCCGGGCAGACTCTCAGGACGAAGGGCAGGGCTTCTGCTTTGCACGCTTTGGTCGAGAAGACGGCGTTTTGGCGCCAAAGATGGCGGAAGATGGCGGGAAACGGGATTCTTGACTCGCAAATTGGATTTTCAAGGAGCACGTCACCCAGGTAAGTGGGTCCTGCTCGTATCCTGTTCGTGACGCCAGAAATTTGAGATGTGCCGCCCCTGTGGAAGCAGCTGAGCTGCTCGGATCCGGGTTCGCTGTGGATCGAGGGTCTCCGGACCCGGGGGTCGTGCAGCAACTCAAATGAAAGGGGGTATTTACAGGGGGATTGATATAGTTCATGACGCCACCCAAGGTGTACAGTAATTTGGGAGTACCGTCGCTGCCATTGGGAGTACCCGGGGTGATGATGTGGGGCAGCAAGGTGTCGTAGCTATCCACGGGTAGTGGGGTGCCGTGGGATGCAGGGGTCACTCTCATACTCACTCAGTCAATAAGCAGACGCTGACAACTGGGTAAACCAACTCTCTGGGTGCCGCTGCCGCTGAGGGGAGATCGTCCGAGTCCCGTCCCCTATAGTGTTGCCTGGTGATCCGTGACCTGCCTCCTGGCACTAGGTTTAACTTCAACGTGGTGTCACGTGTATGGTGTATGGAACTTGCCGGGCCCCGCTCCCCACTGTGGCTAAGTGTGAGACCTAGCTCTCAGAGCTCACGCTTGGGATTTTCTGGACCATTTTGGTTTGGAAAGTCCTATCCCCCTCGTTGCGCTAATGCCCTGATTCTGGAGCGGGTGGGAACAGATCATAAAGGCTCCATTCTCCTCAGGTGAATTGTCGGGTTGCCTGAACCTACTCCCCGACATAGGGTCCCTGTACCCCGTTGTGCCTTCGGTCCTGGACCGGTGATAGTGCTAGGCTGCCGGCTGTCCTCCTCAACAGGTCCAGGCACCTTGCCACAATCCCCTGCGACCGGGGGTCCAACTCCTCTAGGTCCAGACCACCGTCTACAACCTAGACAGTTTCTCTTAGGAGCCACCGCTCCCGAACTCCTCTCACTCAACTCCACTCCACAGATTCTACTGACTGACTGACTACACTCCTCACCTCCCCGTCCTAACCCCTCAGGTGGGCGACTCTATTCCACTCAATATTGTACAAAAAGGACCTGGCTCGACCACTACCGTCAGTAGGTGCTCTGGAGAAAAAATAACAATACAATAGCAAATATACTCCGGCACACTGAAAGAATTATATGAGAGAAGTCCAAAAATGGTGCTCAAAAATTCATTTTTATTATTTTGTATTCTTATATAGTGTTCACCGTCCAACGTTTCAACCCGAAGGTTTTCTTCAGGGACTGATTTTTTACATGTGAGAAAACGAAAAACACATAGTCATACATATGCAATGTACATGGATATCATTACAGTAATGATATCCATGTACATTGCATATGTATGACTATGTGTTTTTCGTTTTCTCACATGTAAAAAATCAGTCCCTGAAGAAAACCTTCGGGTTGAAACGTTGGACGGTGAACACTATATAAGAATACAAAATAATAAAAATGAATTTTTGAGCACCATTTTTGGACTTCTCTCATATAATTCTTTCAGTGTGCCGGAGTATATTTGCTATTCTATTCCACTCAAGCCGTCCACTGGTGTGCTTGGAGGGTGTGATGCAGGGTGTATCTAGGATTTCATTTGCTGTTGGAGGCAACACTGCTTGGAATACTGCACGGGAGGGCAGTTTGTGCAGTACCCTGTGACGACCTGATAGTCCAGGGGCGTCACATATATATATATATATATATATATATATACTGTAGATATATATATATATGTATACATTTGAAACCAGAAGTTCCTCTCCGCTCTCTATACAGACACATTTGCAGGTTTTTCCCTCCGCTCTCTATACAGACACATCTGCAGGTTTTTCCTCCGCTCTCTATAAAGACACATCCACAGGTTTTTCTCTGATATGAAATCAGAATAAACTTTTCCAGTTTTAGGTCAATTAGAAACCAAAATTATTTATATTTAGATTATATATAGAGGGAGAGAGAGAGGAGGTTTTAAGGTATTTTTATTATTTTATGCAAAGTGTAAAGTTTCCCTCATTTCATTAGTATTTGATACCCTTGCCCTTATGACTCGCCCACCCCAGGGCTATGGGACACACGGTGCCGGGCCGGACTAGTCCGAGGGTAGTCAGTGGTGGCGGGGCCCGACTCCGTGGCCCTGGTGGGTGTCAGTTAAATATGGCTGGTGACTTGGGGTTTGTGTTCGTGACGCCACCTGTGGTATGCGGCTATTAAGCCGCCGCTGCTGTGTGAGGCCTCCGGGTTGATGATATGGCAGCAATGGTGGTACTGCTCCCCACAGGTGGAGCGGTGCCCCGGGGACACTGTTGGTGCTCGTGAGAGTCTATGGTGTTGTGTGGATAACACGGTGCAGGGCCGACAGGCAATGAAAGAAACAGGCACAAACAACTGTCTCTTTACCTACTCCTCTTTTACTTCACAAACGGTTAGTCCTGGGAGACCGTTACAGGTGGTAGACGGCTCCGGCCGGCCTGGAAGTAACTGGATGTCGTTTTGGCCAGATGAGTATGAGGCCTACTCCTGTTCTTTCCTTACTGTGGTAGGACCCTGCTCTCTGAATTTAGCAATGGCCCTCTTGCTGCTGGGACCGGTGGTACGTCCCTTTCCCTCTGTGGTAGGCTGCACAGGCCTTCTCTGGTGCTTCTCTGCTGGAGTCCACACCGGGCCCTGATGATGCAGCTGTACCTTCGGGCCAGGTGCTTGCAGCTCTTCTGCCCTTCATATTCGGCTACCAGGGAGTATTTTAGGCCCTGGTGGCCACAGACTCCGATGTCCGAGTCTCTTCTGTGCCTCTCTGCTCCTCCTGCTCCACTGGGCCAAGCTGCTCCAGGCCTAGGCCCCAGTTCTACAGGACAGCACTACTCTGCGTCTGCTTACTATGACTTCTCTCTACAGACTGACCACTAACTCCTCCCTCAGGCCAGACTTAAGGAATGCTCCCTGGAACTCCAGGTTCAGAGCTCCCCCTGCTGGCCTGAGGGAGAACTGCGTTGGATGTTAAACTTACTGGCCAATAGACCTCCCAATTACCTCCAGGCTCAGCATTAACCCTTTGGAGGGGCAATACTGTTGTGGCGACCAGGTCCTGGGGCGCCACACTTACACTGTGTGACTTAGGGAAAATGTTTTGGATCTCCTTCCACAAGCTTCTCACAATAGCTGATTTGGGCGCATTCCTCCTGACAGAACTGGTGTAACTGAGCCATGATTGTAGGCTGCCTTGCTCGTACCTGCCTTTTCAGCTTTGCCCATAAATGTTCAATAGGATTGAGATCAGGGATTTGTGATGGCCACTCCAAAACATTGATTTTGTTATCCTTATGCCACTTTGTAACTAGTTTTTCAGTATGCTTTGGGTCATTGTCCATTTGGAAGACCCATTTCCATCCAAGCTTTAAGTTCCTGGCTGATGTCTTGATTAGAGATGAGCGATCCTGTCGAAGATCAGATTGGGTCGGGATCGCCAAGCCCACTGTGGTTCATCGATCAGATTGCCGATCCGATCAACGATCGTAGCCATACCCATTGAATTCAATGGGAGGCAAAACTTATGTGTTCTAAAATGGTGTTGGGGGGCTGCAAATAGTGTAGAGGGCTACAAAAGAAAAAAATAAGGAAGGAATAAACCGGGAGATGCTTACAGTCTCCGAGCGGCAGCAGCTCTTCTTCCAGGGCTGATAATTAATTGTCTCTGGCTCTAGTCAGACCGCTCCTCAACCCTCTCTGACAACGTTATACTGGTGTGAAATAAATTTAAAAAATGCCATGCGGTTCCCACATATATTAATACCAGCACAGGTTAAGCATATGGCTACAGGCTGCAGCCCCCAGCAGTTACTTATATTGGCTGTGTATCAAAATAAGAGGAACCGCTCTAATAAGAAATAAGAGGAAGGCTTTTTTTTAAATTATTTAAATAAATCACTTTAAAAAACGTCATGCGGTCCCCACCCCAATTTTGATATTTATGATAAAGCCGATACCTGGGGGCTGGCATTCTTAGGCTGGGGAGGACCATGGTTATTGGGCCCCTCCAAGCCTAAGAAGAGCAGCTTGCAGCCACCCAGGATTGTCGCATCCATTAGATGTGACAATCTCAAATTTCAGAACGTTATCCGGCTCTTCCCGATTGCCGTGGTGCGGTAGCAATCGGGGTAATAAGGGTTTTGTGGCAGCCCACAGGTGCCACTAATCACTAGATTAGTAATGGGAGGCAACTATGAGACCCCCCCATTACTAATCTGTAAGTGAAAAGAAATTAACACAAACATTGAAAAATCCTTTATTTGAAATAAAATACAAAAAAACCCACCCTCTTCACTAATTTATTAACCCCCAAAACACCCAGGTCTGACGTAAACCACAGGAGGTGCCATGATGATTCCATGATTGGGGACTCATTGTAAAGACGTGAAACGGCCGTCGTCCGACGGATTGTGTGTACCTACCTCCTTCACTCCTTTCCCCCTGACCTGATGGTCGAATAAAACAGCTTTTTTTACCGCATATCTGGTGAGTGCCTTCTGTCTCTTTTTACATGGACATGATGATTCCAGCTCTGCTACATCTGAAGGCACAGCGCATGGCAATAGAACAATGACCACCTGCTGTGACCTTCAGGCAGACACAGAATCACGCGATGAGTGATGATGTCACTCAAGTTAGTTGCGGTCACAGCTAGAGGTTTCCACAGCCCTCCACCTGTGACCGCACGTAATCTGGCCTCAGGGGACCTCAATGAACTAAGTGACCTCACTTCAGAAAATTCCCTCAGGTTACCTTGGCATTCGGGAGTGCCAGTAATGCGATGAAATGAACCATCTTACTGAACCTATCTACTACCACTAAGACCACAGTTTTACCTGCAGACAAATGTAGGTTATTAATGGAATCCATGGATAAATGTGTCCAAGGTCAACTGGGGATAACCAATGGCAGTAGAGAACCAGACAGCCGAGTATGCGTAACCTTGGAACATGCGCAAATACTGCAAGCTGACACATAGTCAACCAAATCCTGATGCTATTCCATCCACCAAAAGCAACGAGAAAGGAGGTCCAAGGTGGCTTTACTACCTAGATGACCCATAAGTACTGTACTGTGACGTTGTCCAATTATTTTAAGGCGCAAATTAGTTGACACAAACAATCTCCCTAGAGGGCAAGAGGTCATCCGCCTGAGCCTCCAACACCTCCCTCCCAGGTCTGGGGACAAGGCTGAAACGACCACCCCTTTCTGCAAAATGGAGACAGGGTTCACATGATCACTACCACAAGGGAAGCCGTCGGATAAACCATCTGCCTTGATGTTTTTAACTCCTGGACGATAAGTGACAGCTAAATTAAACCTAGTAAAAAACAAAGACCATATAGCCTGCCTAAGATTAAGATGTTTGGCAGACTCGAAGTATTACAGATTTTTATGGTCTGTGATTACAGTAATGGGATGGACTGCTCCCTCCAACCAATGACGCCACTCCTCAAAAGCCAACTTAATCGGAAAAGTTTGCCAACATAATAATTTCTCTCGACCGAAGACAATTTCTTGGAAAAGAAAGCACAAGGACGCCATTTACCAGGAGACTGACTCTGTGACAACACAGCCTCAACCCCCACCTAAGATGCATCAACCTCCACAATAAAATGCTGTGAAACATCAGGTTGGATGAGTATAGGTGCTGTGGAAAATTATCTCTTTAAAGAGAAAAAAACCTACTGGGCGGAGTCCGACTATTTAGAGTAATCCGATTCCTTTTTTGTCATGTCAATGAGAGGTTTCACAATTATCGAATAATTGAGAATAAATTTCTAGTAAACGTTGGTAAACTTCAGAAAGCACAGCAATACTTTTCAGGTTATCTGGACTATCCAAGCCAAATAGCACATTGTCCTTCTCTGGATCCATCCCAAACCCTGAAGTCGACAACAGGTACCCCAAAAATTACACCTCTTGGACTGCAAAAACACACTTCTCCAGTTTGGCATACAGTTTGTTTTAATATCTGTAGTACCTGTTTTACATGTACCTGATGTGCCCCCATATCGGGTGAGTAGCTCAAGATATTGTCCAAATAAACCACCACATACCTGCCCACCAAATGGTGAAAAATATCATTCACAAAAAACGTCAGGGGCATGACCAGACTTTTAAACTGCCTCTGAAGTGTATTGAAAGCCATTTTCCATTCATACCCTTATCTGATTCGAACCAGATTGTAGGCCCCCTTAAAATCCAACTTGGAGAATGATTTAGCTCCTACAATCTGGTTGAATATATCCGGAATCAGAGGAAGAGTATATGGGTCTCAGACAGTAATTAGATTCAATTTCGGAAAATGCAAACAAGGGTGGAGACCCCCGTCTTTCTTCTTAACGAAGAAGAACCCTGCCACTATGGGCGAAGAGGAGGATCTGATATGCCCCTTCTCCAGACTCTCAGCAATGTAGTGTTTAATGGCTTGTCTCTCAGGAAAATATTATACAGTCTGGTCTTGGGTAGTTATGCTCCAGGATTAATGGGACAGTCGTATACATGATGGGGAGGCAAATCCTGACATCCCCTCTCTGAAAATACATCCTCAAAACCCAACAAAAATGCTAGTAAGGTCTCCATAGTCTTATATCATGTACCAACCCTGAGCAAGCGGCGTTGAGTTGATGGCATAGATGGAGATGGGGTTAGCCAACATACTGCAGGTAAGTCCATAACTCTAAATAGAAAGAGCATCCACCACTCTTGCTCCACTGTCCACAAACAGAAATGTTCTCAGTCCTGCTCTCTAGCGCCACCTCTTTTGTCAGGACAAACCAAGAATTATATATAGAAGATAAATACAAACCTTAATGGTCCACCACCACATCATCAAGGGTCAGCAGAGCCCCAGATATTTCTTTTTGCTCAGGAATTGAGGGACAGCCTACAATAAAATGACCATCTTTATCACAAAAAAAAAATCCTTTTTTTATGGCGGACTTCAGTAGTGGAAACATGTGAAGTAGTGGCTTTCCTTAACTTCATGTGTGGCACCCCTGGGCTTCAGGTGCCACAGGGTATTACACTACTTTTTAGGGGTAATATCTATCCCGGGTCAGGAGGGGGTTAACCTGCCGGTGCCTTCACAAAACACACACATACAACAGTAAGGTGCTTACTCACAGGTGGTTGGGCTAGGGCAGACAGGGTGGTTAGCCATCACGAAGCATGGGACTTTCCCAGTCGCTAGGACAACCACTGGGGGCAGGCACCACATGGGGTAGAAGTAGGCGCAACCATCACACTTAGAGAGAATCTTCCTGGGTACAGCTTGGGATAACATCTAGCGCTGACAACTGGAGTTAGGGGTACTTTACACATTGCGACATCGCTAGCATCGGCTAGCGATGTCGAGCGCGATAGCACCCGCCCCCGTCGCACATGCGATATGTGGTGATTGCTGCCGTAGCGAACATTATCGCTACGGCAGCTTCACACGCACATACCTGCTCGGCGACGTCGCTGTGACTGCCAAACTATCACTCCTTCAAGGGGAAGGTGAGTTCGGCGTCACAGTGTCGTCACCGCGACGTCACTAATCGGCCGGCCAATAGAAGCGGAGGGGCGGAGATGAGCGGGACATCCCACCCACCTTTTTCGTTCCGCATAGCCGGTGGAGGCAGGTAAGGAGATGTTTGTCGTTCCTGCAGCTTCACACACAGTGATGTGTGGTGCTGCAGGAATGACAAACAACATCGTATCTGCAGCAGGAGCGACATTATGAAAATGAACGACGTGACACAGATCATTGATTTTTGACTGTTTCACGCTCGTTCATCGTCGAACCTAGGATTTACACATTGCGATGTCGCTACCGGCTCCGGATGTGCGTCACTAACGACGCGACCCCGACAATATTTCGGAAGCGATGTCGCAACGTGTAAAGCCCCCCCTTCCTTAGTGTTTCTCTCTCTTTGTGGGCCTGTGGCTTGGAGCAGGAGGATCGGCCCGGGTTCCAGATATCAAACAAGGGACTCTTCACTAAAAGACTTTCATGGGCACTGGCAGTGACCGACGACTATCCGGAATCGGTTGGAACCCATCGTGGCAGAGATCGGTACTCTGGGGCAGAGCCTGAACTACTTGTTAGTAAAAGACCTGGAACCGCAGCCCCTGTCTCTACCTCTGCTATACCGGCATCGGCAGTGGAACCGGGCCAGGCCATACCATGGCGATGCAGAGGATCTGCATCCCCAGCCCGGCAACGAGTAGGTTAATACACCTGCCCCGTGGGGCGCTACACATGGGCTCCTCCAAAAACGCATGAGTGATGGTTCTCCCACAGATTTCCCCCCCCGACAATGGAGTGCTGCCCCAAGGTAGGATCTCCGGTGAAAGTGGTCTAACTATTCTATCTCCGAGGTGTCTATCCACATGTATAGCCAAGGAAAGGGTGGCCTCCAAGGTCTCGGGGGTTCCATAAATCACTTTCTAAGGGCCAGGTCATTTCACTTGCTGTCGGTTGCCCATCTACGAAATTCAGATCCATAAGTCTCTGCCAACCAATTCCCCCACTGGAGGCAACGCAGCCTGGACTCTGCCAAAGAGACTCAGTCAGGATCATCATATATGAGACCCAAGGCCTCAAAAAAAATCGATCCACTGACCGGAGACACCCAGAGTCATTTGGCAATGAGAAAGGATTGTTAAGGGGGCTTTACACGCTACAATATTGTAGCGCCCTGGACTAGCCAGGTCGTCACAGGTACTACAACACACACCCCCACCCCGAGACAGGCACATCAGCCAGACACAAAATCCTGGTTGCCTCCCTCCAGGGGCTGATGTCCACACCAGGTGAGGTGGAGCCAGGCGGTTGGCCCCACCCACTGAGGAGTTCACAGTCCTGGAGGCGGGAAAAGGAAGTCAGTGCAGTTAGGGAAGTGAAAGTGAGAAGGAGTGAAGGAGTAGTGGAGGAGCAAACTGACAGTGTCCGGGTACGTGGCCCGGGCACTTAGAGCAAGGTTGGCAGACGGTGGTGGCCGTCTGCAGGAGAGGCAGATCAACGCGGAACCGTAGGACCGGGAACGGGCCATGGCCCGCCGGTACCGAACCGGGGAGCGAAGTGAAGCCAGCACAAACCGGCAGGGCCTGCGGACCCCGACCAGGCTGGGAGTCGCCGTTAATAAGGTCAAATCTGTCAGTGACCGGAACCCCAGGGGTTTCCTAACAGCCAAGACCCGATTGAAGGCAACCGTCCAACCAACAAAAGGAAATACAGCTACCGCCACAGCTAGAGTTCCAAGGGCCAGAGCCTGTGGGCAAAAGGGCTCCTCCGGCACATACACACGCTGGGGAGCGGGTTACCGGTGGGAAGCCATCGGGACCGAACATCCACAAAAGGTACAGGGAAAGGCAGCCACCACCAACCGTCCGGGAGAAGTCACAGCAGCCGGCTGCGGGACCCGTCCATCCAGCCGTTTGGTTTACCAGAGACTTTGCGTACATTTGTGGCTGAGTGAGTACAACCGTGCCTTCCGGCACCACGCTGCGCAGTCCCCGCGACCCTGCACCTTGCCAGCCCTGCCTTCCCGTCACCTCACCGGGCCCCGGGACCACCAACCCCTACCCACGGAGGGGGAAAACAACATCCCAGCTGCATCCTACCATCGCTCCCGGGATCCCCATCAATAGCAGCGGTGGTGCCCAACTTCACCACAACCCGTGGGTGGCGTCACGGACCAAATCCCCAAACCAAACTACACCCTTTCACTCACGGGCGAGGAGCGTCGCTCGAGTTCCCGGATCCGGCCCACTGCTCGAGCCACCGAGCACCAGCTGCAGCAGCGCCGGACCTGAGCGTGGTGAGCGCAGTGCCCCGCCGCCCGCGACTATATTATTAATGTTTTATCGTCGGGGTCACGTTGTTAGTGACGCACATCCGGCGTCATTAACGATATCGCAGCGTATGACACTTATGTGCGACCTAAAACGATCGCAAAAACGGTCAAAATCGTTTGCGGCGGAGAGGTCATCTTAAAACAAAAAATCTTTTAGCTCCTCATTCCTGCGGCAGCACACATCGCTGTGTGTGACACCGCAGGAGCAAAGAACATCTCCTTACCTGCCTCCACCGCCAATGCGGAAGGAAGGAGGTGGGCGGAATGTTACGTCCCGCTCATGTCCGCCCCTCCGCTTCTATTGGACGCCTGCCATTTGACGTCGCTGTAATGCCGTACGACCAGCCCCCTTAGAAAGGAGGCGGATCACCGGCCAGAGCGACGTCGCAGGGCAGGTAAGCCGTGTGACGGGCAGCGATATGCCGTGTTGCACAAACGATGGGGGCGGGTACGCACGCTAGCGATATCGTTACCGATATCGCTAGCGTGTAAAGCCCCCTTTAATCACCCAGTAACAGCAAGAACAAAATCCTCACATGCTGTTCTTCATCTCCAGAGGAGTAAAGGGTGCTTTACACGATGCGACATCGCTAGCTATAGCTAGCGATGTCGCGAGCGTTAGCACCCGTCCCCGTCGTTGGTGTGATATGTGGTGATCGCTGCCGTAGCGAACATTATCGCTACGGCAGCCTCACACGCACATGTGCCGCCCCCATGCCAGCAGCCGGCGCTGCTCGGATCCGGGCCTTGAGGAGTGGTGGCTTGAGGGTCTTCGGACCCGGGGGTCTCACAGACACGCCGAATAAATGGGGGGACGTAGATATACGGGCTGTGCCGTATTAAGTTCGTGACGCCACCCACAGTGTGTGGTGAGGCGGGACACCACCGCTGCTGTTACGGGGCACCCGAGGGAGATGTTGTGCAGCAAGTTGTTAACCCCTTCGTGGGTAGGGATGGTGGTCCCGGGACCCGGTTGGCGTGTGCAGGGGATGGCGACCGCAGGGGGTGCTGGTGTACTCACTGCTAGTAAGACACACGAGTCTCTGGTAAACCAAGGTGATGGTAGCCAGTGCCGCGGCCGGTTGCGTTCTGGTCCCCCACCCGGCTGGTGGTCTCTATCCTTCTCCTGCACTGCTGTGTAAAAGGTGGACTTTCCTGGTGTGAAACTCAGGAGTCCGCTCCCGGCTGGATGTGGCCTAAGGAGCCATGCCCGCAGACGCTGGCCCGTGGGATCTATGGGCCCTGGCGGTGACCTCTTATCCCTAATTGGTGGGCTGTTGTCTTCTATGAGGGACTTTGGGTGGGACAGGACCTCTAGTCCTGGACTCAATCGGTTAATTAACCAGTTCCAGTAGGTTCTGGTCCTGGCTTCAGGGTCCGAGTACCCCCTTTGTGCTACGGTTTCCGGGCCGGTTCCCTGTGTCGGTACCTACGGGCTACAACCCTGTCCCGGTCCACCTCGGTTCCACCGAGCCGTCTTCCTGTCTCCTGCCGACAGAGACCACCGTCTGCCTCCTAGCCAGTGGCACCAGGGCTCCTACCCTGGTACCTGTCAGTCAGCTTCAGATCTGACACACAGGCCTGACCTCCACTCCACACTCCTCTCAACTTGAACTCCAAAACTCATCTGCTGAACTGCTGTTTTTCCTGCCCCGGGCTGTCTAGACCCCTGGATGGGCGTGTCCCAACCGCCTGGTCACGCCCACTGCTGTGTCTATATTTCCCTAAGGGGGGTGACTAGGGTTTACTGGTTGGCTGTGTGTTTCCTGGTGAGGGAAGGTGTTATGCGGGGGCCTAATTGTGACTACCTGGTTTTGCCAGGGTGTCACATTCCCCCTTGGTTAAACACAGACCATCCGTGGGCTGTCTGACCACCACCGTTTATTGAACTAGAAAAAGGAGATAAAACGGGTAAAACATTTTACAATTATAATAACATATTTACATTTAGGTAGATTGTGTTTTCTTCCCTTATGGGAGGCAAATTACTTAAACGTTGCACATATAAAACAACCGGGACGGGACGGACCGGGTCCTTATCACTTCACCCACCCAAAACCTGCCCCCTGGTGCCACCGCTAAGCCTAAGGCGGGCTTTGCACACTACGACATCGCAGGTGCGATGTCGGTGGGGTCAAATCGAAAGTGACGCACATCCGGCGTCACTTGCGATGTCGTAGTGTGTAAATCCTAGATGATACGATGAACGAGCGCAAAATTGTCGTCATCGTATCATCGCTGCAGCCTCCGACATTTCCATAATGCCGGGGGAGCGACAGGTGCGATGTAGTTCCTCGTTCCTGCGGCCGCACACATCGCTGTGTGTGAAGCCGCAGGAGCGAGGAACTTCACCTTACCTGCCTCCCGGCTGCAATGAGAAGGACGGAGGTGGGCGGGATGTTTACATCCTGCTCATCTCCGCCCCTCCACTTCAATTGGCCGCCTGCCGTGTGACGTCACTGTGACGCCGCACGACCCGCCCCCTAAGGAAGGAGGCGGGTCGCCGGCCAGAGGGACGTCGCACGGCAGGTATGTGCGTGTAAAGCTGCCGTAGCGATAATAATCGCTACGGCAGCTTTCACTATATATCGAACGTGCGACGGGGGCGGGACTATCGCTGCAGCATCGGTAACACATTGTTACCGATGTTGCAACGTGCAAAGCCCGCCTAAGGGGTACTTTGCACGCTGTGACATCGCTAGCCGATGCTAGCGATGCCGAGCGCGATAGTATCCGCCCCCGTTGCACATGCGATATCTTGTGATAGCTGCCGTGGCGAACATTATCTCTACAGCAGCTTTACACGTACTTACCTGCCCTGCGACGTCGCTCTGGCCGGCGAAACGCCTCCTTCCTAAGGGGGCGGGTCGTGTGGCGTCACAGCGATGTCACACAGCAGGCGGCCAATAGAAGCGGAGGGGCGGAGATGAGCGGGACGTAAACATCCCGCCCACCTCCTTCCTTCCGCATTGGGGGTGGAGGCAGGTAAGGAGATGTTCCTCGCTCCTGCGGCTTCACACACAGCGATGTGTGCTGCCGCAGCATCGAGGAACAACATCGTATCTCCTATTCGTGCGAAATTATGAAAATGTCTGACACTACACAGATCTCCGATTTACGACGCTTTTGCGATCGTTTATCGGCGCATCTAGGCTTTACATGTTGTGACGTTGTTACCGGCACCGGATGTGCGTCACTTTCGATTTGACCCCGACGATATCGCAGTAGCGATGTTGCAACATGCAAAGTACCCCTTAGTGCACATCCCTTCCCCAAGTCCAGGGTAGGTCCGGGTGTTGCCCAAATGGGCCGGGTAAAAAGTTCCTTACTCGGCAGTCCTTTCTCAAGGACCCCACGTCCAGGGGACCCCTGCCTCGGAGGGTAGTCACCGGTTTTGTTGGTGACAGGGCCTCGGATGACTCTACCGCAGGCCCATCCTCGAACCAGCCTCTCCAGAGACTGTGGCTTGGTGAAAAGGTTGGTCAGGGAGTATTTACAAAACCCAAAAGTTTATGGGTTGGCTCGCAAGTTCTAAGCCATTGTCTTTTTGAAACTTTAAACGGGAATTACAGACAGTCCCAACGGGGAACTTTTAACTTGTTGGTAGCCGGGAACCACTAACACTGCTGCATTGGGCCGTACGGCTCACTTGGCCCCCGGGGGTCAGCATACCGGGGCCTGCTACAATACATCCCTGAACTTTTAACTTCCATCGGTAACGGAGGTGGTATAACAGGTGATGCCGCTGCTCCCGGGAGCAGTGCCGGCCGGCACTCTCGCATCACATGGGAAGCAGGTTCCAGCTCCGTGCAGGTCAGCGAGGACGAGGTGGTTTGGGTACCTTTCTCCCGTTGCGGCACTGTGCGGGTAACTCGACTCTCATGGGCCCACACCACGACCACCATTCTCCGGACCTCTGCTGTCCACTCCAGCACCTGTTGCAGGGATTGTGACCGCACCTGGACACAAAATCTCACCAGCTCCCGCTCCAGCCAGGCAGCGGTCCCCATCGGTAGGCGATCTGATTCGCGTTCCTCTGCAGGGACCTCCGCTCCGCTCTGGGGCGCCGCCGCTCCAGCGGTCGGCGCAGGGCTAGCACCAGGATTAGGAGCAGACATCTTCCCGCTGCTCCCCCTTGGTCTTTTGCCGGCACTCTTTTCTGCGGCTTCTTAGTTTCGTTTTGCGACTTCCGGCTCGCTTTCCGGCCGCATTCCCAGGGGGCGGGGCTTCGGCTTTCGCGCCCTTTTCTCGGTGAAGAAGACGCCGGGCTGCAGTTTTCACGGCCAAAATGGCGGCAAAATGGCGGCTTCTGAAAATTTGGCAACGGATCACCGCTGACTGTCCAATACAAGGCGCACTTCCACAAGGTAAGTGGATGGGTAAATATCCTGTTTGTGATGCCAAGTTTCGGGGTGTGCCGCCACCGTGCCAGCAGCCAGCGCTGCTCGGATCCGGGCCTTCAGGGGTGGTGGCTCGAGGGTCTCCGGACCCGGGGGTCTCGGGGACACGCCGAATAAATGGGGGGACGTAGATGTACGGGCTAGGCCGTATTACATTCGTGACGCCACCCACAGTGCGTGGTGAGGCGGGACACCACCGCTGTTGTTACGGGGCACCCGGGGGAAATGTTGTGCCGCAAGTTGTTAACCCCTCCGTGGGTAGGGATGGTGGCCCCGGGACCCGATTGGCGTGTGCAGGGGATGGCGACCGCAGGGGGTGCTGGTGTACCACTGTTAGTAAAACACACGAGTCTCTGGTAAACCAAGGTGATGGTGGCCGGTGCCGCGGCCGGTTGCGTTCTGGTCACCCACCCGGCTGGTGGTCTGTATCCTTGTCCTGCACGGCTGTGTAAAAGGTGGACTTTCCTTGTGTGAAACTCAGGAGTCCGCTCCCGGCTGGATGTGGCCTAAGGAGCCGTGCCCGCAGACGCTGGCCCGTGGGATCTATGGGCCCTGGCGGTGACCTCTTATCCCTAATCGGTGGGCTGTTGTCTTCTATGAGGGACTTTGGGTGGGACAGGACCTCTAGTCCTGGACTCAATCGGTTAATTGACCAGTTCCAGTAAGTTCTGGTCCTGGCTTCAGGGTCCGAGTACCCCCCTTTGTGCTACGGTTTCCGGGTCGGTTCCCTGTGTCGGTACCGGCGGGCTACAACCCTGTCCCGGTCCACCTCGGTTCCACTGAGCCGTCTTCCCGTCTCTTGCCGACGGAGACCACCGTCTGCCTCCTAGCCAGTGACACCAGGGCTCCTACCCTGGTACCTGTCAGTCAGCTTCAGGCTTGACACACAGGCCTGACCTGCACTCCACACTCCTCTCAACCTGAACTCCAAAACTCTGCTCAACTGCTGTTTTTCCCACCCCGGGCTGTCTAGACCCCTGGGTGGGCGTGTCCTAAATGCCTGGTCACGCCCACTGCTGTGTCTATCTTTCCCTAACGGGGGTGACTAGGGTTTACTATTTGGCTGTGTGTTTCCTGGTGAGGGAAGGTGTTATGCGGGGGCCTAATTGTGACTGCCTGGTTTTGCCAGGGTGTCACACACATACCTGCTCTGTAACGCCGCTGTGCCCGCCGAACAATCCCTCCTTCAAGGGGGAGGTGCGTTCGGCATCACAGCGACGTCACAAAACGGCCGTCCAATAGCAGAGGAGGGGCGGAGATGAGTGGCCGGAACATGCCGCCCACCTCCTTCCTTCCTCATTGCCGGTGGACGGAGGTAAGGAGATGTTCGTCGCTCAGGGGTGTCACGCATAGCGATGTGTGATGCCACAGGAACGAGGAACAACTTCGCTACGTACAAGACAACGATTTTTGGTAAATGAATGACCTCTCATATACCAACGATTTTTGCCTCTTTTGCGATCGTTTAAGGTCACTCCTACCTGTCACACGCTGCGATGTCGCTAACGGCACCGGATGTGCGTCACAAACACCGTGACCCCTACGATATATTGTTAGTGATGTCGCAGCGTGTAAATGGCCCTTAAGACTGAAGCATAAAGTACAATCTACAGGCCTCCTTGAACACTAAGAATTTGTCTTTACCCCATGCAAACCTGTCACGGGTATTCTTGAGCTCAGGGTTGGCCTGCCTACCCACAGAATCTCCAAAATTGGGAGTCTGAGACTACTGCAGCTGCTGAAAAGCTTACCTAACGTCTGCTACCTCCAGGGACAGACCCTAAAGCCGCTGAGCCAGAACAGTGACGGGATCCATGGCAGGTGGGTGAGGGGGAAAACGAGTGTGTCGCCCGGGGACCAGGGGGTACTCAGATCGGGGCCACGAGGTCACTTCTGTGGGTATCACGGTGGCGTGACCCGGTCTGTGATCCCAGGCTCCACAGTAAAAAGGGGTTAGGTAAGGGAGATTGTCCGTGACGCCACCCACGGTTGTGGTGAGGTTGTGACACCACCGCTGCTCTGGACGGGGATCCCGGGAGCGATGGTATCGAGCAGCTAGGATGTTGTTTCCCCTCCGTGGGTAGGGGGTTGGTGGTCCCGGGGCCCGGTGATGGGGTGGGGATGGATGGCAGGCAGGTTACGGGGCCTGGTGAGGTGCAGGGTCGCAGGGGTGGTACTCACTCAGCCCAATGATGCACACAGAGTCTCTGCTGAAACAAACAGCTGGATGGACGGATCCCATAGGCGGCTGCGGTGTTTTTCCCCTGACCCCAGGTTGGTAATGTAAGTCCTTTCCTGCACCTTCCGTACGCTCCTCCTGCGCTCCGGTTTCCAGCTGGCTCCCCGATTCAGTACCGGTGGGCCACCGCCCAGCCCCGGCTACCTACGCTTCCACCAACTGTCTGCCCGGCTCCCTGCAGACGGCCACTACCATCTGCCTCACTCTGCACGAGGGCCCTAGGCTCCAACCTAGGCCCCAGTCTGCGTCTCCCTCTCTGCAGACCTCCTCTCTCTTCCTCTCCTAGGACTTGACTGGACTTGTTTCCTGCCTCAGGCCAGCTAAACTCCTGGGTGGGCGTCTCCATCTCCTGACTCCGCCCACCTGGTGTGTCTGTCTGAGCCCGAGGAAAGGAATCAAGTTTCACTGGGGATGTCTGCTGTGAACTGCTGGGGGTGGGGGTGTGTGTGTGTTGTTACCTGTGGCCCCTGGCTTGTCCAGGGCGCCACACGAGAGTCAGGTTTTTTTATTGTTTGTTTTTTTCTATGTGCGGTGGGTGAGAATGTCACACTAGGTAAGGGGAAGTACTAAGCGAACCATGAAAGGGAAGGGAAACTCTTTGTCTAGAAAAGGGGAGATGGCGACAACTGACCAAGCCTACCACTGGTCCCTGGGTTCCCTCACCGTCCTAGATAGGTTCTGCACCTATGCACTGAGTTTGTTACCTGAAACTAGGCTGACCCTGATCTGGGCCCTAGGTAGGGAGCGGATGGGATGAACTCTTCGCCAATCCCAATAGGCGCTAAAGGACACACAGGGATAACAAACAAGGGAAAACCACAAACACCTTATCTCTAATTGACTCAGGGATAGAAGCTGCAATAACTACCAAGATTCTCCTGACATATGCAAGCCACCTGCTTGCACTGAAGACTTGATAAAGATGCATCAAATATCACCAGCACCAAGTAATAGGAAGTGAAGGTATATAAAGACAAGGGAAGTACTGATGAACAGCAGCTGACAGGCTGAGGAACTCTGCAGGGTCATAAAGGTAAAGGGATGAAAACCAAGCAGGAATTATAGAAGGTCAGGGAGTAGTTTGTGTTAACCAAACGCTGTGACCTTCTGTTGCCAGACACCACAGGGCTGTCTATCATCCATGACACATCCGTAACAATATGGCAGTATTGTCTTGGTACTATATGGTGGTATCCTGTGGGCTGTATATGGCAGTATTGCTTTAGCACTATGTAGAGGTATCCTGTGGGCTATATATGGCAGTGTTATCTTGGCACTAAATGGAGGTATCATTTGAGTTGTATATGACAGTATTGGTTTTGCACTATATGGCGGTATCCTGTGGGTTGTATATGGCAGTATTGCTTTGGTACTATGTGGCGGTATCCTGTGGGCTGCATATGGTTGTTTTGACTTGGCATTATGTGGAGGTATGCTGGGGACTGTATATAGCAGTTTTGATTTGGCACTATGTGGAGGTTTCCTGTGGGCTGAATGTGGCAGTGTTGTCTTGGCACTATATGGCAGTATGATGTGGACAAAAAAACTAAAATTACCATAACATTTACCATCATTCGCCATCACTTCTCAATGATAAATAAAATGCCCCTAGAGATAGAAACCATTGTTTTCAGGAATTATGGGCCGGTGGCTCTTTAAGAGAAGGAGCTGGCAGCTTTCTGAATAAAGCAGGTTTACATTTTGTACTAGAAGAACAAAGGAACCAGGTGCTTGCTGTAGGCACAAGGAAGCCATTTAAATGTTGATGAAACATGCCTGCCTTCTCCTGTGCCTGGCAGCATCCTCAGCACACGAATATGGGAAGTGAGCAGGAGAAGCACAATGACCTAATGTAGGTGGAGGACCTGTGTAGGTGGAGGAGGACAATGCTACAGGAACAGCGCTGCCTGTGCCCGGAGGACTCTGGAATTTCAGAAGTAGTTTTCTCTTGATTGTACGAATTAATGAAGATAACCCTCGTCTAAACTCTTTTACGGTAAACTTTGAAGATTTCTGGCTTCATGGCAAAGTTCTCCTTTTACCCAACACTCAACAGCCAAAAATGTTCAGTCTACAATTGAGATCTGGTCCTTTCATATCTTGGGCTTGGCGTTTTTTTGGCCGGTACAGGATGTGTATCGATAACTATTGCGACCGATGCCGGAATTTCCGCTGCCTCTGATTGGTCAGTGCGCTGCCTTTGAGAAGCGACTGACAACAGAAGATCCTTCCTCGTTGCGATGGTTACCGATACACATCCTGTAGCGGCGAACTACAAAAACCATGAGGCCGGCGATGGAACGGAAGGTAAGGTAAGCGTAATACTGTATGTGTGCGCGTGTGTGTTTCTGTGTGTTTGTGCGGACTGCAAGAGCAGGTTAGAGCGCAGTGGATGTACGGAACCGGAAGTGTGTGCGGTGAGTATTTTGCTCGTACGGCAAAGCTTTCTCGGAAACTTAGTTACAAATTTACAGCAAGCTTTTGCTCGTTAAGCGAAATTCTCGCTAACTGGGTTACTCGTTAAGTGAGGTTCCACTGTACAACAAATCAGGGTGCTCAGGTACACTCATTACTCTGCCGAGTATCACGGGTGCTCGAGTTCCCGCCCCGCGTGTTTCGCGGCTATCAGACAGCCAATCAACATGTGGGGATTGCCTAAAATAGATGGTAATGCCGTAGCAATATTGGCTACTGCCATTAATGTGACTGGATGGCCGCATCGCGTCATCAGGTGTTATATAAGACTCCATATCAATCGTAAGCTGGAAACACTGCAGCACTACCTAGATGGAGTGGCAACAGGTTCTGCTGAAACTAATCTGTTTAGGTGACAAACAGAACATTGCCGCAGAGTATTTGAAAGTGCCTCTCGTCACTGAATCCACAACCAGGTATGGTCTTGTGTGATAATGGCCGGAACTTGGTGGCTGCTCTGAAGCTTGGCAGACTCACACACCTACCATGCCTAGCCAACATGCTTAATTTAGTGGTTGAGGGTTTATAAAAACCTACCGAGATATGCCCAAGCTACTTGTTCGTCCATTTTCACCAGCTACACCTGCCGCTGCTGTAGCAGTGCTGCAGCAGCACTTGCAAGTGCCAGCTCACCAACTGGTTTATTGTATGCCCACGCTCTGGAACTCCACATTACACAAGGCTTTGTGAGCAGCAGAAGACACAGTAGTTGAATACTAGCTCCAAAAGTGCTCTTCAGTATTCCTTTTAGCCTCCGCACCGCACACAAGAAAAGAAGAGTGGGCATGGATGTCTGACATTTGGAGGTTCTACAAAACTTTTAGGACTCAACCAAGATGGAGAGCGGTGATGATGCCATAATCAGCGTAACCATGCCACTTCTGTGTCTACTCAAATGCTGGCTGCTCACAATTAAAGGAAGAGCCCGGACTGCTGACCCGAAGGGGCTTAAGGGAGGGCTACATGACTAGGAGGGATGCCAGGCCATAGGGTTAATAAGGGGTTAATGGAGAAAGTCAGTTTGGGCGCGAAATTTGGGGGTGGTGCTAAGGGGCAGTTAGGATCAGGGGTCAGTTTGATTGGTCAGGGGGTGGTGGCTATAGGGGGTAGTATATAGGGCAGGTCAGAGGTGGGGTGGGTCATTCCTACCTGGACGGTGACTGGAATCGTTCCCGCCCGCCCGCCCTAATTGTGGATTCGACATCGATGAAGAAAAGAAGGAAGATCGTATTTGTCGCAGCGGCGGAAAGGAGGGGGGTGTCTGAAGGTGGGGGTTTGCACAGAGGAGAGGACGGAACCCAGTGCCGGAGCGGGTTACCTCTAGCGGTGCAATTGTTTGGTAAACGGGTCCTTGCTGGGTTGAGTCTCAGCGGGACATAGTGGGGGCAACATCTGGCTTGGGCTCTCGAGTCGGTGTGTTGCGGCTGAGGGTCAGGAGACGGGCTGATGTTGCAAAGAACATTTTGGTTAACCTTCAGGTACCCCCCCCTTCCTTTTTCGGGTTCTTCAATGAAGAGTTGTATTGTTACATGGCTGATGTTTATGTTATGAATAAATGGGGCTGCTGTGGCCTTTATATTCCAACGTCACACAGTGTTTGTGTTTATTTTAGATAAGAACCCTAAGGGGTAGGGGGTTGTTGGGGAAGGTCAAAGGCCTTCAGTCAGACATTCCGGAGTCAAGAGGAAGCTTTGCATGTGGACCAGGTGGAGATGGAGGAGGAAAGTACACAGGATGATGCTATCCAACCCAGCCGCATCTCATCTTCTCAGCACAGATTGAGTGATAATGAGGAGGAGGAGGCTGAGGAGGAGGAGGAACAGGAGATGGTTGCCTGCTCTACAGATAGTACTACCCACACTAGCTTCATTCCATCTTTTCAGTGTGGATGGGCTGAAGTAGGAGAGGGAGAAGGAGGAGATGGTAGTTACCCTACTAGTGGGGACAGGGAAGTCAGCCTATTGGAAGTCTGGCACACATGGCTGACTTTCTGCCCCCCCCAGCTTTTTTCGTGACCCTCACATTACACGCATTTTGGCATACACTAATTACTGGTTGTTCACCCTTCTTGACCCACGCTACCAGGAGAGTTTTTCATCTCTCCTTCTGAGGTGGAGAGGGCTAGTAAAATGTGCAATACCAGAAGACCCTAGTTGAACAATTAGTACAAAAAATGTATGGTCTGACAACACTAGCCGCAGTGGCCATAGTTCCTTGAGCAACCAAGGAGGTGAGATGAGGGAGACACAGACCACGTCCAACAGAAGCAGAGGAACACTATCAAAGGTCTGGGATGGTTTCATTAGATCCTCCCAGTGCCCAGGTCCTCATATGTGGGGTACTCTGACAAGGAGGGAAAAGTTTTAGAAGATGGTGAAGGAGTACCTAGCTGACCAATGCCAGCATCCTCCATTATTTCTCTGTACAACACAACTAATGTTCTTTTTTTTCTGGTGTATTTCCAAGGACCCCATTCCCACCCTACAAAGGGTAGATGGTTCATGGTTTCTTCTCATCTTCTTCCTCCTCACATCAACAGGGTCATCATGCAACCCACGCTCAAAATGTTTAGAGCGTCATCAGATAGCCCTAGCTCCACATTTTAAGAGGCTAAACAGGCAGCTCTCACTCATAATTTTTAGAGGGTCATCAGACGGCCTTTGCTCCAAATTTTAAGAGGGTAAACAGGCGGTCCTTATTGATAATTTTAGAAGGACATCATGCAACCCTCATTCTTTATTTTTCCAGGGTGTGTATGATGTCCTCCTTCATCATTTTTTCAGGATGCATATGAGGCCTACCTCTACAATTCTTTTACATATATAGCTGTCTACCCCCAAGAGGTAAATGTTTTTCAGCCTTTGCACTTAGTGCATAGGCTTTACCAGTCTAGGAGTTCCACTCCTTAAAAGTGGGAAAAAAATGTTTTCTGAGGCCCTCCTCAAAGTGCCTTCCAGGATGTATTGTGGTTCCTCCTTCTAATTTTTGGCAGCCCTTGCACATAGTGCATACAATTTCCCAGTCTAGGAGTCCCACTACCTAACAATATTAAAAGAATATGTATGAGGCCCTCCCTTTTGTCTAATACAGGGTGTATCAGACTTCCTCTTTCTTCTAATTGTTGTTAGTTCTTGCATTGTCCGCATAGGCTTTGTGAGGTTCAGAGTCCCTCCTTCATAATTAAGTGTCTGACCATGTCACATGCCCAGTTAAGGTAGTAAAATGTTAAAATTACATTAGTTGGTGACTACCAGAGGGTGTAATTTTATTTACCCCTATATTATGTCATCTACTGTAACAACAGTCACCAATCAGTAGGACATGTACCGGCCATCGCTGTGAATGATTCCAGCACATCTGCAGCCACAGGACATCACTAGTCTCTCACATTGCTCTGGTGTGATTTTGGTCTACTCTTCTTTCAGTCTCTTCCACAGTTCTTTGACTGTTGTGGGTTTCTCGGTCATAACTTTGTCACGAAGGATTTTCCAAAGGTTTTCTATTGGGTTTAGATCAGGACTCTGGGCGGCCATTTCATAGTTTCAATGTTTTCTGTTTCAAGGAACTTATGTCCCCGTTTTGCTGTGTGACAGGGGACATTGTCCTGCATAGAAATTGCTGAGTGATGAACACAAGTGAAGAAGGTTCTGATCCACACTTGCATTCACTCTGCCATGTAGCTGTATGAGAGGTCCAACTCCTGCTGCAGAAAACATTTCCCAAACCATGACTCTTCCTCCACCACCTTTGCTTAACACACTTTGGGTTCAGTCTTTCCTCAGTTTGTCAATGAACATAATGTTTCCCATCAGACTCAGATAAACTATGATTGCTTTCATCACTTAAATGAACTATGGACACAACATGCTCCTCACCAAAGGTGAGTCTTTTGATCCTTTCTGCAAATGAGTGGGGTCACTACAGAGTGGGCTTTCAGTCCAAATGCTCTTAAACGCCGTGACACTGTATGACGAGAGAGAGCCTTACCCTGTGCATGATTACCCATGTAGATTCTCCGCGTTATCCTGTTCTCTCTTGCATTTGTTTTTTAAGGGCGACCAGCCTTCTTGGGAGACTTCAAAGAGTTTGTAATCTAAAGAAGCAATATTCTCAATATCACTGACTTGGAACAACTAACATCTCTTTTATGGGTGATAGGGTCACACCTTTGGCCTTCATCTGGACAGCCTGCTGCCGGAGGGTTTCAGTCACTTTGGAACAGCACACCATTTTTCCAAAGTCAGTGCAAACTGGAAAGTTAGGCTGACAGTTACATAGGGTTTGTTACATAAGGAAATTAGCACCAGGTGCAGATTAACACCAATAACACCAATAACTTGCAGGTATCTGAAAGTGTTCTCTAATTTTGATCAGTGTTATTTCTCATTTATCTTATTTACATTTTTATTATGTGCTTTACAATAAATTCAGTTTATGAAATAAGATTAAAATACTGCGAGTTTCCTCATGTTAGGATATAATCACATAGGACGACACAATGACCGCAACATTTAGAAAATTGTGCGTTGTTCTCTAATTTTATTTTTGATCTGCAGTGTATTTCTTAGGCCTCGTTCACAAATATTTGTTTTCTCATACATGAAAAAAAACTATTTCCTTCAATTTGCTAGATACAATTTTCATTCATTTTTCGTCCTTTTGTCAGTTTTTACCATCAATCTTTTAACAGTCTCTCATTTTCCTCCAAAAATTGATGGTGGTTTTTCAAATGGCTTTTCGCAAAGAGTATTTGAAAAATGCTATCTGTAATTTTGCACCATCCTATAGACTTGGTTTGTCGAGTTTAATCCGTGACTAGGATCAAAAATGGACATCTCTCCATTTTTCAAGGGGGGGGGGGGGTTTGCAGATCCTTGGTCGGCAAAAAACTTGAGCATGTGATCAGTACCATAGACTAGAATGGGTACATGTTCCAAACAATATGTATATAGAAAACATTTGTAAAAAATGGATGCTTGAGTGAGACCTGACACTGAGAGAATCGGGAGAGAGCCGTTAGAACCGGGAGCAGAACTCTGACAGCTTTGTAACATTTTGCCGATCGCTCAGCTATATACAGTAAAGGACTTACAGAATCTCCAGCTGCAAAATGATGAAACATTAATGAAGTCTATATAGAAAGTTGCTTAAGCCCAATCTTAGAAAGCAAAGGGGCAAATAAAAAAATAGTGTTAGAAGATCTACATAGGGCTTGTCCACCTTTTTAGAGAATTTTCTTTACCCTTAAATGCAAGTATTTTAACATGAACCTCATTTTTGACACCAGTTTTCATTATAAATCTTGCACCATTTGCCTTCTTTAACCTCTCTATTGCTGGCTGCAGAATGAGTTAACTGAGAATCTTTCAGTGAGCCCACAATGAGTGTCTGATTGGGAGTTTGTAACTTTTATCTGTCTTTTTTGAGATCCTTTAAAGGGTGCTTTAAACGCTGCGACATCACTAATGATATATCGTCGGGGTCACTGTGTTTGTGACGCACATCCGGCGTTAGCGACATCGCAGCGTGTGACAGCTAGGAGCGACGCTCAACGATCGCCAAAACGGCAAAAATCGTTGATCGTTGACACGTCGATCCAAATCATAATGTCGTTGGTGTTTCATTCCGCAGGTTGTTTGTCGTTCCTGCGGCACCACACATCGCTGTGTGTGACACCGCAGGAACGACGAACATCTCCTTACCTGCGTCCATCGGAAAGGAGGAAGGAAGGAGGTGGGCGGCATGTTCCGGCCGCTCATCTCCTCCCCTCCTCTTCTATTAGGCGGACGTTTTGTGACGCCGCTGTGACGCCGAACGAACCTCCACCTTGAAGGAGGGATTGTTCGGCAGCAACAGCGATGTCGCTGAACAGGTATGTGCGTGTGACGTTGGCGTAGCGATAATGTTCGCTACAGCAGTGATCAACACATGTCACACGAACGACGGGGGCGGGTGCTATCGTTCGCAACATCGCTAGCAATGTCGCAGCACCCTTAAGTTGATTTATGACCACATCAAAGTTGAATGTGCAGGAAAACAAAGACCCTGTAAAAGCCAAATGGTGCAAAATGTTGAATGAAACCCAATTACAAAGATGAGTTTTAGTTCCAAATAAATTAATTTAAGTACAAAAAATCCCCAAATTTCAATAACCCCTTTAAATCAGAATAGGATTTCCTGCCCAGAAGAACAGCAAACAGTGAATGAAAACTGACCGTTCACATGAAATAAATGTTGGCCAACGCTCTGGCAATTGGCTTTGTATGGGAGTGGACCAACTAGCCCCCAAAGTCTTCCATTAAGGTGGATTTAGGCTACACGACCTGCATAAATGTAATTAGGAAAGTCAGAAACCAGTGAGAAACCGTCCTTATATCATACATAATTACAGGCTGTGAGAGTTTTCCCCCTCGGGTATTGTTCTCATTGCGCCTCCTTACATCATAGAATCAGAATTGATTATGTATAAATTCTTGCCAATGTCAAGAATTAACACATACATCCAAATCCTGTCATCACAAACAGAACTATGGGGAGAATTTATGTTTTATTTTGCTTCTTTTTTTGCTTCATTTTGTGATATTTTTACTTTTTCGATGCATTTATCATAGTTGTCCGCCATTTTTAAGGAATTTGGTGTCAAGTCCGTCATTCTTATTTTGAGTTTGTCCCTGGAATATTCCCCCCCACACCCTTTTTTTAGCCATATTTGTGACTTTCATCTGTTTTAAAATGTTGTACAAAAAGTCGCAAACTCACTTCAGCAGTGTGGCGGAGTAGAAAAATGGAGTCATATTTTTGTGTTAAGATGGGACAAAGTTATGAAAGATTGAGGGATAATTATCACACAAATAACTGCGGCGCAGAAGCAAGCAAAATTCTCCTTTATGATAAATTTTCTTAGACCGTGTAAACTTAATGTCACGCAATTGGAACATTGGAACCTCCGGCAAGCGCCGCAACATACAGAGTACACAATACAATGATGGGCCTTGGTGCTAGGGAAAGGGAAGCAGGGTCACCTCTTAAACTCACCCGAGTCTGATCCCTGCACTTCCTAACGTTTGTATACAAGTTCTATCACCCCGTCGCCGATCACGTGCCTATTCCTGTCTTTCCCTGGACTCAGCCCTGAATAGTGAGCAGGGCAGTAGGAACACTAGTCCTGCTCTAAGTTAAAGATATAGAGAGGATTAGACAGACTGGGGTAAAATAAACAGCAATCATACAAAGCACTCCAAATAACAAGAGAGAATAATGAGGAACAGACCAGAGGGGAAAAGGATCAAGGTAGGGAAAAACTCAACACAGCTTTCACATAGCAAATGCTCTCTGAATGGCTTCCTGATCCACAGCTTACAGGTTCCCTCTAGAGTCAAGCAAAGCAGAAACTATCACCAGTGATTACCTGAGCTAGGAGGGAAGTCTTTATAGCAGAGGTAATTAGCAATAGAGAACAGCTAGCTATAGCTTTCATTCTGAGTTCAGGAGACCAGAGGATCTATTTAACCCTAGCAGTGCTGGATAAAAGGAGAATCTTCACAGCCAGCAGTATTAACCTATAAGGAATAACGTTTGGAACTCCATTCTATGTCTGAACTGGGTGCAAAAACCTAAAAAAAATCCCTATATGGAGATAAGGTATGCACACCAGTGACTATGCAAGGGGAATACATGTAATAGCAGAAACTGCTGTGTGAATACTGACATGAAAAATCCAATAGCTATATGTAAGAATGAAATGTGAAAAATGGAACCTGCATTACTGCCATGAATATATGAAAAAAGAGAAATTTAGCTACTGAATTGATCAATGCAATAGAGCCCCAACACTACGCCAAAGTATTTCTCTACGTTGGGGTCCCTAGCTTGTGTGTATCCTCTCATGCAGTTAAAAAACTTACCGTGTATGGGAAGCTGAGACCCAGGCTATATATACATATCATGTGGATTGGCAATAGGTGTGAGTGGGGTGGGTTCTCAAACGAAAAACTACTAACAAATAAGGAATAACGTTTGGAACTCCATTCTATGTCTGAACTGGGTGCAAAAACCTAAAAAAACATCACTATATGGAGATAAGGTATGCACACCAGTGACTATGCAAGGGGAATACATGTAATAGCAGAAACTGCTGTGTGAATACTGACATGAAAAATTCAATAGCTATATGTAAGTATGAAATGTGAAAAATGGAACCTGCATTACTGCCGTGAATATATGAAAAAAGAGATCACGTGCCTATTCCTGTCTTTCCCTGGACTCAGCCCTGAATAGTGAGCAGGGCAGTAGGAACACTAGTCCTGCTCTAAGTTAAAGATATAGAGAGGATTAGACAGATTGGGGTAAAATAAACAGCAATCATACAAAGCACTCCAAATAACAAGAGAGAATAATGAGGAACAGACCAGAGGGGAAAAGGATCAAGGTAGGGAAAAACTCAACACAGCTTTCACATAGCAAATGCTCTCTGAATGGCTTCCTGATCCACAGCTTACAGGTTCCCTCTAGAGTCAAGCAAAGCAGAAACTATCACCAGTGATTACCTGAGCTAGGAGGGAAGTCTTTATAGCAGAGGTAATTAGCAATAGAGAACAGCTAGCTATAGCTTTCATTCTGAGTTCAGGAGACCAGAGGATCTATTTAACCCTAGCAGTGCTGGATAAAAGGAGAATCTTCACAGCCAGCAGTATTAACCTATAAGGAATAACGTTTGGAACTCCATTCTATGTCTGAACTGGGTGCAAAAACCTAAAAAAACATCACTATATGGAGATAAGGTATGCACACCAGTGACTATGCAAGGGGAATACATGTAATAGCAGAAACTGCTGTGTGAATACTGACATGAAAAATTCAATAGCTATATGTAAGTATGAAATGTGAAAAATGGAACCTGCATTACTGCCGTGAATATATGAAAAAAGAGATCACGTGCCTATTCCTGTCTTTCCCTGGACTCAGCCCTGAATAGTGAGCAGGGCAGTAGGAACACTAGTC
Organism: Anomaloglossus baeobatrachus; assembly: GCF_048569485.1. Taxonomy (NCBI): domain Eukaryota; kingdom Metazoa; phylum Chordata; class Amphibia; order Anura; family Aromobatidae; genus Anomaloglossus; species Anomaloglossus baeobatrachus. The sequence goes on from NC_134353.1 coordinate 59,984,308, forward strand.
CTGCTCTAAGTTAAAGATATAGAGAGGATTAGACAGATTGGGGTAAAATAAACAGCAATCATACAAAGCACTCCAAATAACAAGAGAGAATAATGAGGAACAGACCAGAGGGGAAAAGGATCAAGGTAGGGAAAAACTCAACACAGCTTTCACATAGCAAATGCTCTCTGAATGGCTTCCTGATCCACAGCTTACAGGTTCCCTCTAGAGTCAAGCAAAGCAGAAACTATCACCAGTGATTACCTGAGCTAGGAGGGAAGTCTTTATAGCAGAGGTAATTAGCAATAGAGAACAGCTAGCTATAGCTTTCATTCTGAGTTCAGGAGATCAGAGGATCTATTTAACCCTAGCAGTGCTGGATAAAAGGAGAATCTTCACAGCCAGCAGTATTAACCTGACCAAGAATGTATGAAGCCCTGCACTGTGATCACATGACACCAGAAATAGGAGGGACCGCTCTCTGTCATGGTACCCTCATAACACTAAAGCCCACTTTACACGTTGCAATTAGTTGTACAATCGCATTTGCGATGTGACACGCCCAGGTTGCATACGGGATCTTATGAGATTTCACGTTGGTCGTTCATTTGCTGTCACACGAGCGTTAGTAGTCTATGTTAAATTGGTCAATTTTGTGTGCGATCCTTTAGATCATGTGTTCTGTGACGTATGCATTGGGCACCTTTTTTTTTTTTTTTTATTTATTGACTTGCCAAGCGTGTGTAATGTGTAGGGATGTGTTTTTACTATGTCATCTGCCATTCAGCTCTGCTACATGGCCGCTGACAGCAGACACAGACAGCCATGTAGCAGAGCTGAATGGCAGATGACAGCAGACACAGACAGAGCCGCACTGTCAGAATGAACTCGGGTGAACTTCACCCGACTTCATGGTCATGCTGCGGCTTTGTCTGTGTCGCGCCCTGATTAGCGGTCACCAGTGAAGGACTCACCGGTGACCGCTAATCTCCTAAGTTACTGAAGTTAGCAGCCCTCTCTCATACTCACCGATCCCCGATCCCCGGCACTGCACGGCGTTCACACTGCTCCGGCGGCTTTTACTGTTTTGAAAAAGCCGGCCGCCCATTAAACAATTTCGTATTCCCTGCTTTCCCCGCCCACCGGCGCCTATGATTGGTTACAGTGAGACACGCCCCCACGCTGAGTGACAGGTGTCACACTGCACCCAATCACAGCAGCCGGTGGGCGTGTCTATACTGTGTAGTGAAATAAATAATTAAATAATTAAAAAAAACGGCGTGCGGTTCCCCCCAATTTTAAAACCAGCCAGATAAAGCCATACAGCTGAAGGCTGGTATTCTCAGGATGGGGAGCTCCACGTTATGGGGAGCCCCCCAGCCTAACAATATCAGCCAACAGCCGCCCAGAATTGCCGCATACATTATATGCGACAGTTCTGGGACTGTACCCGGCTCTTCCCGATTTGCCCTGGTGCGTTGGCAAATCGGGGTAATAAGGAGTTAATGGCAGCCCATAGCTGCCAATAAGTCCTAGATTAATCATGTCAGGCGTCTATGAGACACCCTCCATGATTAATCTGTAAAATACAGTAAATAAACACACACACCCGAAGAAATCCTTTATTAGAAATAAAAAACACAAACATATACCCTGGTTCACCACTTTAATCAGCCCCAAAAAGCCCTCCATGTCCGGCGTAATCCAGGATGCTCCAGCGTCGCTTCCAGCGCTGCTGCATGGAGGTGACCGGAGCTGCAGCAGACACCGCCGCTCCGGTCACTTCCACACAGGTAATGAAAACAGCCGCGCGATCAGCTGCTGTCACTGAGGTTACCCGCTGTCACTGGATCCAGCGGTGGCCGCGGGTAACCTCAGTGACAGCTCAGGTGATCGCGCAACTCACCTCAGTTGCTGCGTGGAGGTGATAGGAGCGGCGGTGAGTAGCGCGATCAGCTGAGCTGTCACTGAGGTTACCCGCGGCCACCGCTGGATCCAGTGACAGCGGGTAACCTCACTGACAGCTCAGCCGATCGCGCGGCTGTCTTCATTACCTGCGTGGAGGTGACCGGAGCGGCGGTGTCTTCTGCAGCTCCGGTCACCTCCATGCAGCAGCGCTGGAAGCGACGCTGGAGCATCCTGGATTACGCCGGACATGGAGGGCTTTTTGGGGCTGATTAAAGTGGTGAACCAGGGTATATGTTTGTGTTTTTTATTTCTAATAAAGGATTTTTTCAGGTGTGTGTTTATTTACTGTAATTTACAGATTAATCATGGAGGGTGTCTCATAGACGCCTGACATGATTAATCTAGGACTTATTGGCAGCTATGGGCTGCCAATAACTCCTTATTACCCCGATTTGCCAACGCACCAGGGCAAATCGGGAAGAGCCGGGTACAGTCCCAGAACTGTCGCATATAATGTATGCGGCAATTCTGGGCGGCTGTTGGCTGATATTGTTAGGGTGGGGGGCTCCCCATAACGTGGAGCTCCCCATCCTGAGAATACCAGCCTTCAGCCGTATGGCTTTATCTGGCTGGTTTTAAAATTGGGGGGGACCGCACGCCGTTTTTTTTAATTATTTAATTATTTATTTCACTACACAGTGTAGACACACCCACTGGCTGCTGTGATTGGGTGCAGTGTGACACCTGTCACTCAGCGTGGGGGCGTGTCTCACTGTAACCAATCATAGGCGCCGGTGGGCGGGTAAAGCAGGGAATACGAGATTGTTTAATGGGCGGCCGGCTTTTTCAAAACAGTAAAAGCCGCCGGAGCAGTGTGAACGCCGTGCAGCGCCGGGGATCGGTGAGTATATGAGAGAGGGGGATAGACTGACATGGACAGAGAGTGAGGGACAGAGATAGTGACCGACTGACAGAGATTAGTGAATGACAGACATTGTGAGGCTTTTCAGCTGCGCTCTGAAGCAGACCTTTTTTAAGCTGCGGTGCAGAGCGCACACCTGCGCACATAGCATCAGACACCAAAATCGTATGAGGGATGTCACACGTTACAATTCACTAGGTTCGTGCAACAAAACGCTCAATTCTAGAGAATGATACGATGTGTTTGCGATCAACGGTTTTGCGTTCAATCCTGATCGCAAGTAGATGTCACACGCAGATACCTCACAAACGATGCCGGATGTGCGTCACTTACAACTTCACCCCAACGACGGATTGTGAGATATATTGAAGCGTGTGTAGCGGGCTTTAGGGGCTCAAATCTGTCTAAAATGTCATTAACATGAACCTCTGAGGTCCCTTCTGCCCTGCAGCCCAGCAGCATTAATTCCTGTATGGCCAAATTCCCTCCCTAACCATCTCTGTGTAAAGGCCCCGTCGCACACATAGATAAATCTTTGGCAGATCTGTGGTTGCAGTGAAATCATGGATATATTGTTCCATTTGTACACAGCCACAAACCTCGCACTGATTGTCCACAATTTCACTGCAACCACTGAACTGCCGCACATTTATCTCTGTGTGTGACAGGGCCTTAACGCTATTTACTAATATGAAAATATGAATGTTAAAAAGAAAACTTATAAACCTCGCTGTCCCTATGCTAATTAGGTTCTTGACTAGTCACGTTGTTTCCCCAGACTAGTCGGCCCTCTTTCCATGTTATCATGCTAATGTAGGTGTGATATCATGATTTCCACCAGCCGGCATCACCATCAACTTCTGGAAATCTTGCGCATGCGTGCTGCTCATTTCTGCTGTTTTCTTTTTTTGTGGGAAATACAAACTTTTGGAAACATGCCTTAGAGTTCATTCTCGCATTTCTCATTTAGAGGCAATGGCATTTTTTTTAAAAAACTGGAAAACGTGTATGTAAGCCATTGTCTGAAGTTCCGGTCATGCGCAGTCTGTCTAATGAAGTCTGGAAGCATCCACCCATCTTCTGAGGCGCACTGACGTGGTCTAAATGAGCCGCACGCATGCGCAAGATTTCCTGGAGCTGGTGGTGATGCCGGCTCATGGAAATCATGTTATCAAACCCACAGGGGCATGTTAACACAGTAAGAGGGCCTACTAGTCAGGGGTAATAACACCCTTTCAACTAGTTAAGACCCTAACACTGGGAAAGAGGCTTATAAGTCATTCCTTTTTAAACATGCATATTAGTGCATAGCGTTACATATGGCTGATTAGGGAGGGAATTTGGGCATAGAGGTACGTGTGCTGCTGGTTTCAAGAACATAGAGGACCTTACATCGTCTCTTTAAATGTGTGCACAACTCATAGCTTCATAGCTGTGTAAAACGTTTTGCAACTTTTGGCACTTTTACAATACCTCCGCCAACTGTTGCAGAAGTGGATATAGCTCAGAGGGAGTTGTGTCTGAACACAGCACAACAACGTCAATCTACTTTACACCACCAAAAACACCAAACAAACTAAACACTTGTCTCACAGAGTTTTACACAAAACTTGCCAACTGTCATGGTGGCATCAGACACTGTTCACACTGCAGATTCTGAAACAACGCACAGTGGTTTCTCTGCTGTTTCTGATCTACATAGGCAGACTCGGGCGTCAATCAGCTGTGTGTTCAGTCATAGACAGGTTAGCAAGAGTTTACCTTTTGCTGGTCTCCTTGTTAGTCTTCTGGGATCACATGTTGTAAGGAAGCCTATCACATCTGCTCCTCTCATACTTAGGTTGGAGGAGATCTTCCACCCATGCCAACTATAGTTTATGCTGTATTGGTCTGTGTGCTGTGGTGTCCCAGATTTGCTGGTGAGAGAGTAGCCTGTGCTCGGTGTTGTTGTGGAGTTTACCCATCATCTTGTTGTTTCCACCCTTCTCTTGTTTTCCTCCTAATCTCTTGTTGTCCTTT
>NC_134353.1:59994135-60029135 GCF_048569485.1 Anomaloglossus baeobatrachus
AGGAGGCGGTGGGGGCTCCCCCCCCACGTGAGCGGCGCCTCCGGAGATCCAGACCGCCGGAGCGGTTATCACCTGAGGTGACTCCCCGGGCCCGGCGACGCATTAGAAGCCCCTCCGGGGACCCTCCAGGCCGGGCGCCAGGTGCTAAAAAGTCCAGCAGGCCCCGGTCTGGGAGGAATTCATCAGTGCGGCCGGGTCCAGCGGTGGTGAGCAGGCCTTGCCTGGAGTTGGGGGCGGGGCCTGCTCCCACTGTGGCAACGATGGATGTCGGGGCTGCGGCGGGGCGCTCTGGTGATGTGCCGGCCGAGCGCCCTGAGCCCTGTCTGCGATGGAGATCGGATGAGGGGGCGGGCCCTAGCGGAGGGGGCGGATCGCGACGGCTGGAATCAGTAGTGCACCGGGCCTGGCGTGCAGGGCCCTCATCAGCAGAGGCCCCGAATGCCGGGGGGGCCCCGTGGAGTGGGATGTGGGAGCTGCGTCGGCAGGATCCAGAGGACCGCAGACAGCCCCCCGTGGCAGCCGGCTGGGGGGGCGGACTTCAGCCACAGGATCAGCTCCGGGAGGGATCTTCCGGCCCTGCAGCAGCAGGGGCCAACGGCGGCGAAGCGGAGGTGCGGAGCCAGGAGTCTACTGAGCAGCCGGAGGGACGTCAGGAGTCTGGTAGTCCGGCTGACGGGGCCGCTACCCTCGTGCAGCCCGGTGAGTATGGTTCTATGTCTTGTTTGTCTGCCCAGTATTGTCCGGTACAGAACGCAAGGGGGGATGTAGGTCACCCAGGGGTTAGGCAGGGGATACCCACGGGGGGTGGAGGATATGTGTCAGGAAGGGGGGATGTGGTGGAGCTTATAGGTTGTGTGCGTACGTTGCTGGAGCGGATTGGGGGGGCACGGGAACACCTAGGGCCAGTGGGGGCTTGGATTAATCCGCCTCCCTTGGGCATCAGTGAAACGCCGGTGGCGGGTATTGCTTCCCCGGTGTCGGTGTCGGTTCAGACGGAAAAGAATAAGGAGGACAGGCTTCATTTGGATGATCGGGCGCGGGGCGAGGTTTTCGTCTGTTTTGAGGGTCCCTTGGGTTCCCATCTTAAGACAGAGGTGAAGGAGAAGATATGGAAGGATGAATACGTAGAGATCTTCTCCCTGCTGCCGTTGGCTAAATTTAATTTGGACAAAGGTAAAAAGGATGAGAGCAAGAAAGAGGAGGAGAAGAAGCGGCGATGGCGCTTGATCCCTCAGACGTTCACTAATTGGTTGCAGGCTTTTGCTATTTTGGCGAGTGTGATAGGCGAGAAGGCGCCGGAGAACTGTTCACATTTGTTTTGTTATATGGACGCTATTGGTGAGGCGTACAGGGTATATGGGGGGCAGACATGGCTTAGGTATGACGAACAGTTTCGTCAGCGGAAGGCCGTTCGACCTTCTATTAGATGGGACCATAAGGACATCGGTTTGTGGTTACGGGTTATGGCGCCGTCGAGATATGGCCAGCCCTTTCAGGGCGGGGCCGGGTCTGCCGGCCAGTCCGGAACGCAGGGTGCCGGTAGTCAGCAAGGTCAAGGGGGTTCGCAAAAGCCCGGCGTGTGTTGGCAATTTAATGAGGGGCAATGCAAGTTCGGGGCCACCTGCCGTTTTAAGCACCTCTGTACCCATTGTAATGGGACCTCACATGGAGCGGCAAAGTGCTTTAAGAAAGGCAAATCCAAGCCCGGCACCACTCATACCCAAGGGTCTGACGCCGGTGAGCTTAGCCGCGATGCTTCCGTACCTAAATAGGTACCCCGATAGGGAGAAAGCTGAAGTTTTGCGGTTGGGTTTTGGGGAGGGTTTCAGAATTCCGGCTCCCAATTTTAATGTGCCGGCGGCGACGAAGAACCTTTTGTCAGCATATCAGCATTCGGTGGTCGTGGCCGAAAAATTAGGCAAGGAAGTGGCTTTAGGGAGGATGGCGGGGCCGTTTCAGGCCCCTCCTTTTCCTGATCTGGTGGTCTCGCCGCTGGGGGTGGTGCCAAAAAAGGAGCCGGGGAAATTCCGGCTGATTCACCATCTGTCTTACCCAAGGGGTAGGTCGGTAAATGACGGGATACCGGCTGAACTGTGTTCGGTGGTATATACGTCATTTGATGAGGCCACAAGGTGGGTGAAAAAATGTGGAAAGGGGGCACTTATGGCTAAGACGGATATTGAATCAGCTTTTCGGCTTTTGCCAGTGCATGCAGATTGTGTCCGGTTGTTGGGTTGCTTCTGGGAGGGGGCGTATTTTGTAGATCGCTGTTTGCCCATGGGGTGCTCAATCTCATGCGCATTTTTCGAAACGTTTAGTTGTTTTTTGGAGTGGGTTGTTCGGGACGTTTCGGGCTTGTCAGCATTGGTACATTACCTCGATGATTTTTTGTGTGTAGGTCCGGCCGATTCGACGCAGTGTGCCGGGATCTTGGCAACTATGGAGTGGGTTGCGGACCGATTTGGGGTCCCTTTGGCGCCTGACAAAACGGTGGGACCGACTACTAGTTTAAGTTTTCTGGGCATTGTAATCGATTCCGTGGCCTGGGAAGTTCGACTTCCTGAGGACAAGGTTGCGGCCATGAGGGACGAGGTGGCAAGGGCACGGCGGGTGAAGAAACTACAATTGAGGGAAGTGCAGTCTCTTCTGGGAAAACTTAACTTTGCTTGTCGGGTGATGCCAATGGGCCGGATTTTTTCGCGTCAACTTGCCAGGGCAACGGCGGGCGTGGTTGCTCCGCACCATTATGTTCGGTTATCAGCTGAACACAAAGCGGACTTAGCAGTGTGGGGACAGTTTTTGGACCACTATAACGGTCGTTCCCTGATCATGGAGGATGCAGTGGACAATTTTGATTTGGAGTTGTTTACGGATGCGGCGGGCAGTTCAGGTTTCGGAGCTTTCTTCCAGGGTCAGTGGTGTGTGGGTCGGTGGCCGGACAACTGGACGGCTGCAGGCTTGACAAAGAATGTGGCGCTATTGGAAATTTTTCCAATAATGGTGGCACTTCACCTTTGGAGAGGCCGGTTGGCAAACAAGAAGATTCGTTTTAACTGTGACAACATGGGGGTTGTGGTGGCGATTAATCAGTTTTCGGCGACCTCTCCTCCGGTCGTTCGGGTGTTACGGGAATTGGTATTGGTTTGTCTGCAAATTAATGCATGTATTACGGCGGCTCATGTGCCAGGTGTTCAGAACCTAATAGCTGATTCCCTCTCTCGTTTTCAGTGGGATCGGTTCCGGGTTTGCGCACCAGAGGCAGAGTCCAGCGGGTTGGAGTGCCCAGCACACCTTTGGAACGTGGTCTTCGGGCAGCGGGACCGCTAATTAGGGCGTCCTTATCGGGTAACACGTGGACAGCATATCAGGCAGCATGGGGGCTTTGGGAGCAATGGTTGCAGGGTGGGGATTTTTCTGAAGAGGATCAGTTGGGAATATTGTTGGAAAAGTTGGGGGAAGCGGCGGTAGCAGGGTGGTCGGTTGCAAAGGCAAATCGTTTCATGGCAGGGTTAGCATTTGGTTTCCGGTTACGGGGGTTACGAGATTTAACTAAGTGTTTTTTGGTTGTTCAGGCGTTGAAGGGTTTTCGCAGAGGACGAAAGCCACTAGATGGTAGACGACCAGTGTCATTTGGATTATTGGAACGGCTGGGTGGGGTGTTGGGGGAGGTTTGTACATCCCCGTTTGAGGGACATTTGTTTAGGTTGGCGTTTTCATTGGCGTTTTTTGGAGCCTTGCGGGTGGGGGAGTTGGTATCTCCCAGTAAGTTGTCCCCTGGGGGTTTGAGTCGTGGTGACGTTATGGCGGTGGACAGGGGAATTGAATTGTGGATAAGTAAATCTAAAACTGATCAACGGGGGGCAGGAAAGCGAGTGTGTTTGGGAGCAGTTAGGGGATCGGATATGTGCCCGTTGAGGTGTTTCAAGAATTTTGCACAGATTCGTAAAAAGGTGGACGGCCCGCTGTTGTGTCATGATGACGGGTCTTTCTTGTCACGATATCAGTTTGTGAGTGTTTTCAGGGCGTGTTTGAAGTTGTTGGGGTTAGATCCTAAGTCTTTTGGATCGCATTCTTTTCGGATAGGGGCGGCGACAGAGGCTTCCATGTGCGGTTTGTCTGAAGACGCGGTTAAACAGATTGGTAGGTGGAAGTCGGGGCGTTTTAAGTTATACGTCCGCCCCCAGGCGGTGGTCGATAACTGAGTGGGGGATTTTTACGGTGAATGGGGGGGGGGGGGGGGCGGCCGGGGTGTGGGTGTTTCGGTTGAGGGTATCAGGCACTAAAATGGTGTTTGTTTGTGCTTTTGTATTGCAGAAACACCCCTTCCCTCCCCCCCGCTGGTCTGGATTTTGGGCCATTCCTACGTGTATTGGGGAGCCCGGCGAGCGGATGCGAGAAGGAACGGGAGACAGTTAGGCTTCGCCAGGGACGTGGCTCTCATAAGGTGGCTCGGGGTTCGGGGGTTAGGGTGGAGCAGGGTGTTAACAGAGGTGAATAAATATGCCCGATTAGACAGGCCTCCTGATGTGTTGGTCTTACACGTTGGGGGGAACGATCTAGGGAAAAGGCCTTTCAGAATCCTAATAAAAGACATCAAGCACGACTTGTTGCGGCTATGGGTGTCTTTTCCAGGGATTACGGTAGTGTGGTCAGAGATGGTGGCGAGAAGGAGTTGGCGGAAAGCACGGTCTGTTGAGAGGCTGAACAAGGCGCGGGCGAAGGTTAATAGGGCGATTTCAAAGTTTGTTAGTCGGAATGGGGGTGTTTGTATCCGGCATGTGGAGTTGGAAAGGACGGAAGAGGAATTTTGGTTGGCGGACGGGGTACACTTGAATGCGGTAGGGATCGATTTGTGGACCCTCGGCCTGCAGGGAGGTATTGAAAGGGCTCTGAGGTTGAGGGGGGTCTCAGGCACTTGAAGGTTATCAAGGTGCCTTCGTTGTGGCGTGTTATTGGTGGGTCCTTGAAGTTGGTTAAAATTGTTCGGGGAATCCATACGGGTGTGGATCCCCTCATTGGCATAATTGCTGGTCACCTGGTGATTTGGAGGGGAATCCCGACGGGGATGTCGGGGCCCCTGTGGGTGTGTTGGGGTTAATGAAGGATTAACCCTTACAGTTGGTGCGCCTGAGCCAGTGTGGGTAACGGCTGGGAGCAAGTTGGTTTTATGGTTCGGTTTATGGGGATCACCAGGGTTGTAGCTTCAAGGACCTTACCATATTGCAATTTTATTGGTTATGTATTTATGTTAATAAAATGGCTGCTATGGCCAGAATTATCCAAAGATATTCGGTGTCTGCGTAGTCATTTTAGATAAGAATGGGAATGGTGGAAGGAGACGGGAGGAAGACCGGAGTCAGCAATTCCAGGGTCAAGACAGGACGGAGCATTGCCCCCCCTCCCCCCCCGGGGCATTTGCGGAGGCCTGCATGACCCCTGATTGGTGGGGAGGTCAGGGTGTCATGGGTGGGGGGAGGGGGTGCGAGCCCGTTTTGAAAGGATTGGAGGGGACAGGGGGAGGAGCGGCACTTTCCCGCTCCCCTGGCTGAAGGAAGAGTCCCGCCCGCCCTCCCTGATAGTTATGATATGTCTGGGGTGCATTATATGATAGACGGGGGGGGGGGTTTATCGGGTCGTAGTGGCTGATTGGCGTGTTATTGGTGGGTCCTTGAAGTTGGTTAAAATTGTTCGGGGAATCCATACGGGTGTGGATCCCCTCATTGGCATAATTGCTGGTCACCTGGTGATTTGGAGGGGAATCCCGACGGGGATGTCGGGGCCCCTGTGGGTGTGTTGGGGTTAATGAAGGATTAACCCTTACAGTTGGTGCGCCTGAGCCAGTGTGGGTAACGGCTGGGAGCAAGTTGGTTTTATGGTTCGGTTTATGGGGATCACCAGGGTTGTAGCTTCAAGGACCTTACCATATTGCAATTTTATTGGTTATGTATTTATGTTAATAAAATGGCTGCTATGGCCAGAATTATCCAAAGATATTCGGTGTCTGCGTAGTCATTTTAGATAAGAATGGGAATGGTGGAAGGAGACGGGAGGAAGACCGGAGTCAGCAATTCCAGGGTCATGCCGTACACTTGTCACCAAATGAAGGAAATACTAAATCCTCCTCTGGATCCTTCAAAGCTTGAAATGTTACTGCACTCTCCTGAATAGGGATGAGCGGACCCGCGGAAGTTCAGACTCACAGGGTTCGGATGTAATTTAGTTAAAACTTTAGTTCGGGATCCGGACTTTATAATAATAAATAATCTTCTCCCTCTCTCTCCTCTCTCTGTTTTCTCCCTCTCCTCTGTCTCTTCTCTCTCTTCTCCCTCTTGTCTCTTCTCCCTCTTTTTCCTCTCTATTTTCTTCCTCTCCTCTGTCTCGTCGCTCTCTTCTTCTCTTTTCTCTCTTCTCCATCTCTTCTCTCTATTCTCCCTCTCCTCTGTCTCTTCTCTCTCTTCTCCCTCTTGTCTCTTCTCCCTCTTCCTCCCCGCTCTCTATTCTCCGTCTCCTCTGTCTCCTCTCTTCTCCTCTTTTCTCTCTTCTCCATCTCTCCTCTCTATGCTTTCTCCCTCTCCTCTGTCTCTTCTCTCTCTTCTCCCTCTTGTCTCTTCTCCCTCTTCCTCCCCGCTCTCTATTCTCCGTCTCCTCTGTCTCCTCTCTCTTCTCCTCTTTTCTCTCTTCTCCATCTCTCCTCTCTATGCTTTCTCCCTCTCCTCTGTCTCTTCTCTCTCTTCCCCTTCTCTTTTCTAACTTCTCCCTCTTTTTCCTCTCTATTTTCTTCCGCTCCTCTGTCTTGTCTCTCTCTTCTTCTCTTTTCTCTCTTCTCCATCTCTTCTCTCTATTCTCCCTCTCCTCTGTCTCTTCTCCTCTTTTCTCCCTTCTCCATCTCTCCTCTCTCTGCTTTCTCCCTCTCCACTGTCTCCTCTTCTCTTTCTCCTTCTCTTTTCTCTCTTCTCCCTCTCCTCTCTTTTCAAATTCAAATATGCTTTATTGGAAGGACCAAAATATAATTAGTGTTGCCAAAGTATGATGGGAGGGGATCAGGGTTATGGGGTGTTGGGGACACAATTTGGGCTCTGATGGTCCGTTCGGGAGTCTTGTGTTCCTCTCATCTAATGACAAATGGAGACATATTGGGTGGCAATCTCCCCCCATTGATTCCTCTTCCCCCTTCTCTCGCTCTCTCTCTTTTTCTCTCCTCTCTCACTCTCCTCTCTCTTCTTCCTCTCCTCTCTCTTGCTCTCCCTTCTCCTCTCTCTCTCCTCTCCCTCTTCTCTCTCTTCTGCCTCTTCTCTTTCTCTTCTCTCTCTTCTCTCCCTCTCCCCTCTCTCTTCTCCCTCTCCTCTCTTCTCTGTCTCTCTTTTCTCTCTTCTCCCTCTCCTCTCCTCTCTTCTCTGTCTCTCTTTTCTCTCTTCTCCCTCTCCTCTCTCTCTTGTCTCTCTCTCTCTATCTTATCCCTCTTTCTGTCTCTCTCTCCTCTCTCTCCTATCTCTCTTCTCCCTCACATCTCTCTCTCTTCTCCCTCTTCTCAATTCAATTAAATTGAAAATAGCTTTATTGACAGCTCCAAGTACATGTTGGCATTACTAAACCAAGTGGTAAAAATGGGGATAGGGATTTGTCTGTGGCGCCCCTGCGTCTTCAGGTGCCACAAGGTACTGCACCTCCATTAGGGTGTAGTACGCATCCTAGGTCCAGGGAAGATCGGGGCCGGTTTACACATACACAAACATACAGTCACTGGGTTGCCCTCCCCTCCTTCCTGTACGCCTCGGGGCAACGGAATTGGGACAGGCCACTCCATGACGACGCAGAAGAATCTGCACCCCGACGCAGCAACGAGTAGGTTAAAACACCTGCCCCGTGGGGCGCCACATGTCCATGGTATGGTATAGAGGCCCATCCAGGGTGGGGAGATGGAGGCTCCTCCAGGGAGGGGTATTGTCAGGGCCAGGCGGTCGGGCAGACCCAGGAGGTGGATCCACTGGGCCGAACTCTAAGATGGTGGTAAGGAGTCCGGTAGCTGAAGCACTATGGGCAGCAGAACAGTCCGTGCAAGTGAGTGTAACGGAGAAGTCCCTGGGACCACGGAGTCACAGATGGTAGTCCGGGTGACGTAGCTCAGGTTCGGAAGCCGAGATGATGTCAGGCAGGGTCCGGAACCTTTGGAGCGAGATGACGGGTCACCGCAGGGATCCGAGATGGTACGGACTGTCAGATGGCAGACGGACAGCGTGCGGGGTTCGGGATTCAGCAGGACCGGATGCCGAGGCAGGATCAGCTCTAGAAGAGAGATACGTGAGTATGGCAAGGAGACACAAGGAGACCTGACTCCTAGCTTGGAAAACACGAAGATCAGGCCCCGCCCCCTTGGACAATAAACCCTTATATACCCTGTACCTGTTTAGCTTCATTTCCTGTTAATGGACGCTGGCCCTTTAAGAAAGGGTCAGTGACCGCGCGCGCGCCCTAATGCGCATGCGCGCCGCCCGGGTGCCAGAAGCCAGGGAAGGAAGCTGAGAGGAGGACGCAGGGGAGCCGGCCAGGGCCTGGGAAGCCGTCGGACGCCGGGATCGGAGGCCAGGGAACCTGGGAAGGACGGGCACCGGAGGCTGGAGAGCGGGGAGCGTGGCAGGTGAGCCGGGGAGCGGGGCTGAGGACCCGGGGAGCGGAGCAGAGGACCCGGGGAGGGGAGCCGAGGACCCGGGGAGCGTGACAGGTATAGAAGTCCATGACATATCATGCTCCTCTTAATCTGTGACAGGCGCTGATGTGTCGCCCTGGGCAAGCCAGGGGACACAGATAACAACACACACGCACCCCACATTCCCTGCAGGTACACCAGCTAACCCACAAATCCTTGTTGCCTTCCTCCAGGAGTCTGATGATGCACACCAGGGGGTGGGCCAGGCGATTGGCTCCGCCCACCAAGGAGTTCACAACTCTGGAGGCAGGAAGAAACCAGGCAGATGAGTCTAGGAGGAGGAAGTGGAAGGAGTAACAACAGAGTCGAGCCCAGGCAGGGCAAGAGTGAAGGAGTAGTCTAGACAGGGCTAGAGTAAACAGCTAAGTGAAAGTGAAGGAAGAAAAGCAGTAAAGGAGGAAAGCAAGTGAAGTGACAGTAAAGAAAGAAAGCCTGAGGTTAGTCTGTGGCTGTGTGCCCAGACGGAGTCAGCAAGGTCAGCAGACAGTGGTGAAGATCTGCAGTTGGACTGTCTGGAGGTTGCTGGAAGGGCCACGGAGGCTGTGTGTATCCGGGGGTCTGGAGCAGTATACAAAGGGCAGTCAGCACCAGAGCAGGGGCTTTCGGATCCCAGCAAGGCTTGGAGTCGCTGTAAATTGCTAAATACGTTAGTGAAGGGGACGTAGATCCCCCAACAAGCAAGTCCTGATTGACGGCAAAGGTCCAACCACAACGGGGAAACACCGCCACCGCCAAGGCACCAGTTTCCCAGGGCCGGCGCCTGCGGGCAAAGTGTGGAGCTCCTCCGGCACAGATTGCAGTCGGGGAGCGGGTAACCGGTGGGAATCCACCGCTACCAAACAGACATTTCAAAGGTGCAGGGAAGAGACCGTCACCGCTAACTGCAGGGAACCGCAGCACCGTGAACCGTCCGAGGGACCCGTCCAACCAGCCGTTTGTTTACCGAGAACTGTGTCGTGTTTACTGGCTGAGTGAGTACCTCAGTGCCGCAAGGCACAGCACTGCCCCTGCGCCCCTGCACCCCACTGGGCCCCGGGATCACCAACCCCTACCCACGGAGGGGCGACACAACAACTGGCTGCTCCACATCACCATCCCCGGGATCCCCATATTGAGCAGCGGTGGTGAAATCACCACAACCGTGGGTGGCGTCACGAACTATAACAATCCCCACACCCAACAACCCCCTTTTCACTCACGGGCGAGGAGTGTCGCTCGAGAAACCCCGGGATCCGGCCCACCGCTCGAGCCACCACTGAGCAGCTGCCGGACCCGAGCAGAAGGGGTGAGCGCGGTGTGCTGACACCCTCCTCCCCGCCCGCGACACTGACATATTGTGACACTATGGCCTCTCTACTTTCCACTTACCCCAGTAGTATTGGGCAGTTTCTCTTCATCCTTCATGGAGTTGAAGTCTTCTCTCTCACTTCTCCCTTTCTCTGTGTTCTCTCGCTTTCTTCTCCCACTCCCCTCTCTCTCTCTCTTGCTCTCTTTTCCCTCTCTCTTTTCCCTCTCCTCTCTCTCTGTCTTCTCTCTCCCCTCTCTCTCTTATCCTTCTCGTCTCTCTCTTTTGCCTCTCGTCTCTCTTTTCCCTCTCCTCTCTCTCTGTCTTCTCTCTCTCCTCTCTCTCGCTTTTCCCTCTCATCTTTCTCTCTTTTCCCTCTCGTCTTTCTCTCTTTTCCCTCTCGTCTTTCTCTCTTTTCCCTCTCGTCTTTCTCTCTTTTCCCTCTCCTCTCTCTCTGTCTTCTCTCTCCTCTCTCTCTCTTATCCTTCTCATCTCTCTCTTTTGCCTCTCATCTCTCTTTTCCTTCTCCTCTCTCTCTGTCTTCTCTCTCTCCTCTCTCTCGCTTTTCCCTCTCATCTTTCTCTCTTTTCCCTCTCGTCTTTCTCTCTTTTCCCTCTCGTCTTTCTCTCTTTTCCCTCTCGTCTTTCTCTCTTTTCCATCTCCTCTCTCTCTGTCTTCTCTCTCCTCTCTCTCTCTTATCCTTCTCATCTCTCTCTTTT
This sequence comes from Anomaloglossus baeobatrachus, assembly GCF_048569485.1. Classification (NCBI taxonomy): domain Eukaryota; kingdom Metazoa; phylum Chordata; class Amphibia; order Anura; family Aromobatidae; genus Anomaloglossus; species Anomaloglossus baeobatrachus. Next base: position 60,004,844 of record NC_134353.1, read on the forward strand.
GCCTGTCGTCTCTCTTTTCCTCTCCTCTCACTCTGTCTTCTCTCTCCTCTCTCTGTCTTCTCTCTCTCCTCTCTCTCACTTTTCCCTCTCATCTTTCTCTCTTTTCCCTCTCGTCTTTCTCTCTTTTCCCTCTCCTTTCTTCTCTCTCTTTTCTCTCTCTTTCTTACCCAACTCCTCTCTCTCTATTTTAGTAAATACGATCGCAGTTTCGAGTACCTACTCAGATAGAGGGGCAAAAAAATAAAGTGACAAATAATTGTTTTTGAAAATTAAAAACATTTATTAGTTTGAATCCGTCCCCTTTCCTTAATTCAAAAATAAATGTAAAAACCATATTTAGTTCTGTCTGAAAAGAGTCCAATCTATAAAAATATGAAATTATTTAACATATAAATTAATGGGTTAATAGAAAAAAAATGTAATTCCAGAATTGCCATTTTTGAGTTGCCCCACCTTGCCAAAAAAATGCAATACAAAGTAATGAAAACGTCATGTGTATTCCATTAAAAACGACAGCATAGTAGTTGAAAAGTTATGGCTCATGGAAGAAAACAACAAAAAAAGCACATGTTATGGGGGGGAGGGGATTGCAAAAAAAACAAAGCAATTTGATAAAACAAAATGAAAATTGGATACAGTTGAAGGTTAATCTGATAGTTTTCGGGGGTTTTCTTCATTATGAGGGTGTAGCCCGCGGTTGAGGGCACGGCTAAAAAAAGAAAATGTCTTCTATACCATAAAGAGAGAACTGTTCCAGTAATATAGTATTTGTATTTGCCGCAACATTCCTCTCCCCCTCCCCCCCAAATTTGATGCACCAATATGGGGAAGAATATGCAAATGCAACTCCAATATCTGCAATAACGGCTTCTAGTCACAACCATGGGGGTCTCCAAAATGGTGTCTGGATCCACATAGGACAGGTTATTGCATCTTTACTCCACTGTCTTGGATTTGGTGGTGTTTTTAGACGGGATACAATGCAACGCTCTGTGACTCCCTTCTACAACTCCAGAAGGAAATTACTGGACATTTTTTGGCCTTTGATTAATGGTTGCAGCTGAAAACCACATGAGCGCCCCGCTGTGCTCACAGTCCAAGCCCAAACTATCCGAAAATCCAGCTGTTGGTAAGTAAGGAAAAAAATGCCCCACATAGGTCACTGTCAGGTCACCTCCGACCCAAAATATATCATGCGGCATTTATATCCAGTGCTATTATTATATACAGTGTATGGATTAAGAAGGGAAAATGCAACCTCAAATATTACCTTTGGGTTAGTACATGTGGCCCCTTTCCTTTTTACATTTTTGCTCCTCGCCTTCCAACAGCTAAAACTTTTTGGGAGGGTCAATAGTAGCTGTAATGTTTAATGATGCCATTTATGGGTCCATGCAACTTTGTAGACTAGGAGGAAATATGTGCAGGATAGCAGCTGGGCTGGTGTATGAGCTAATAAAAACAGGGTATACAGTAGAAGGATATACATGCAGGATAGAAGCTGTGCTCATGTATGAGCTAATGACAATAGGGTATAGACTAGGAGGATATATGAGCAGGATGGAAGCTGTACTGATGTATGAGCTAATAGCTCTATAGACTATAAGGAGGTTCATGCAGGATAGAAGCTGTGCTGATGTATGAGCTAATGGAAACAGGGTATAGACTAGGAAGATACATGTCCAGGATAGAAGCTGTGCTGATGCATGAGCTAATAAGAACATGGTATATACTAGGAAGAAATATGTGCATGACACAAGCTGTGCTGATGTAAGAGCTAATAAAAACAGGGTATAGACTAGGAGGATATATGTGCAGGATAGAAGCTGTGCTGGTGTATGAGCTAATGACAATAGGGTATAGACTAGGAGAAAAAACAAGCTGGATAGAAGCTGTGCTGATGTATGAGCTAATGAAAACAGGTTATAGACTAGGAGAAAATACAAGCTGGAAAGAAGCTGTGCTCATGTATGAGCTAATGAAAACAGGGTATAGACTAGGAGAAAATACAAGTTGGATAGAAGCTGTGTTGATGTATGAGCTAATGAAAAAAGGGTGTAGACTAGGAGGAAATGCGTGCAGGATAGAAGCTGTGCTAATGTATGAGCTAAAGAAAACAGGGTCTAGACTCAGAGAAAATATGTCCAGGATAGAAGCTGTGCTTATGTATGAGCTAATAAAAATAGGGTAAAGACTAGGAAGAAATACATGCAGGATAGAACTGTGCTTCTGTATGAGCTAATGACAATAGGATATAGACTAGAATAAAATACAAGCTAGAAAGAATCTGTGCTGATGTATGAGCTAATGAAATTGGTATAGACTGGGAGGAAATATGTGCAGGATAGAAGCTATGCTGATGTATGAGCTAATGAAAACAGGGTATAGACTAGGAAGAAATACATGCAGGATAGAAGCTGTGATAATGTATGAGCTAATGAAAACAGGGTCTAGACTAGAAGGAAATATGTGCAGGATAGAAGCTGTGCTGATGGATGAGTTAATGAAGACGGCAGCACCCTGGCGACAAAAAAAACTTCACCTTCATGGCAAATTGCAAGATTTAAGTTGCTTACCAGGGAATATGATTTAATATACAGCTTCATCCTTATCCACTGAAGTGCAAGGAACTTGCTGGCCAGCAGGACTTCTTCTTAAAGTGTAAAGAAAAATACACCACACAGTTAAGCATTTCTTTAATATCTATAAATAACTTTTTTATTTAATTCCAAAATAAAATGGGCATAAAGACGAGGTAGGATAAAAACAAATGCATTTCAAACTTAGGCTCATGGTGTAACATGACCTCACATCCAGCCTGTATTACTGGGAGAGACATTCCCACAATGGAAAAATCTAAAACTTGCCATTTTGATATGTGATTTGGCTTTGCATACATTTTATATTTCGCAGGTCTTAAGGAAAATGTGCAAAAGCGACCAGCAGTGCAATAAAGTGTGTGGTGCTGTGGAAAGACGAGAGCTTGAGGGGCTGAGGAGGACTGGCTAGGTGGTACTTGGAAATGGTTTACAGAAAGGGCATGGACACTGAGAAGATGCCAAATGAGGAAGACGTTTGGCACTATTCTGAGAGAGTGTGGACGTGCCGCATGAGATGTTATGGCCTCAAGTCATCTGGAGAAGCACGGGTGTTCCTGCATGGTGAGATAGGGGCAGACCAAAGTCTATAGTGGTTGCAAGCTGAAAACTGTCACCAAGGGCGAAACTAACGTAATTTTTGGAGATGGTTTGTCTGCACTGTATAATGGAGGTCTGAAACCAACTGCGGCAGTTTTCTATCCCCTATTCTTTACACTGCCACTGTTCAGCTTGATGGCTAGGCATAAGTGTGGCGCCCCTGACCTGGTCAGGCACCACTGAGTACTGCACCCATGCTGGGGCAGTGCTTCCAGGTGATCCTAAAGGCTGCAATGGGGTGTGTATGCACAGACACGTAGCAACCAGGTCTCCCACACCTTTAGAGGGGACCCTTGGGTAGACTCAAGAGGGGGCTTGCCTCCACATCTCATCAAGGGGTGTAGTGGAGGGGCTGGGAGCTAAAGTTGCAGAGGCAGAAAGGAAAGGAGTGGAGCGAGCCAGTCTGGTAGTGTTGAGCGGCGGTTGCTAGGGGACGCAGACGCACGCTCACTCTAGTCAGACCCTGCACGTGGAGTAGCCGTTAGCAGGGGAGAACGGTTACCAGTCAGTCAGAAAGACGTTGAGGGAGTCAGTCGGTCCAGTACGGGGACTCCTGGGGACTAGGCACGTACGGGATACAGGTTCCCAGAGCAGGCTCAAGTTTAACTACCTGCTACACCTGCCGGTGAGGGGAACTACAAGTCCCTCACCAACCATCTAGAGTCCGAGCCTCAGCAGCAACAAGGGGGCCCATAAGGGGGATCGAGCCTGGAGCCATCTCACTTGGTCCACGCTGCCGGCAAACGGGCCAAAAAGGGGAGAAAAGGCAGTAGCGACTTCCCTGGATGAACCCCACGGTACTTCAAGTCAGGGGTTATCCGAAACAAGAAGTGCTAGGAAGGCGAGCTAACGGTTACCCTTAGACCAGCCTGAAGGATACCTGGTTTCACCTAGTTTAATCTCAGCATCCCCCGGGTACCTCACAAAACCATCCAAAAGTGAGTAAAGATCAGTTAAAGACTGTTGGACTCTGCCTGAGTTATTCTGGGACCCGTTGTTCTACACACCTGAGCCCCTGGGGCCGGCCTCACTCACAGGAGGCCACACCACCTGACTGCAGACTCCATCAGCCCCAGACCCTCATTAAACCTGCAGTGGTGGTCACCCATATCCCTGGCCGCAAACCGTGAGTGGCGTCACGATAATAAAACTTAACTTACCTGTGGCCAAATACACAGAAGAAGGTCCTGTGGCGTCCCTGAAGCTGGAGCGGCATCCCTTGGGGCGACACATAAGCACAAGCACTTATCAATATAATCCTTTCCAAAAGTTTATACTTAATTATGACTTGTGTAAATAGAGACGTATAACATCATTTATAGGGTTTCCATTAATCTTCTACCTTAAAATTGTCCTACAGCTCCGAGGCTGCTGCACTTGGTTTCTCTTCTCTTTTTTTTTTTGTCCTTTATGAAAAGCTCTATTGACTACACAGTGAAGAAAAGAAATGTATTCCTAAGGCCCAAGCAGATGGTATATGTAAATGAATGTAAGAAGAACAAATAATTGTGCAATACTCACAATTGAAAGAAGTCAATAAGAAACTGTGTGCGGTTCCAGGCCCGAGGCACCGGGACGCGCAGACCTCATTCCGGGCACATGACTCTGCCTGAGCCACTTATGACAAATATCGAGGAATAGAAGTAAGCGCTGGATTGTGTTACGATGGCTGGATGCCTCCTGTGATTGAGCACTAAGACATTCCCGAAGATCAAAGTCAGGGAACCATCCCGGGTACTAGAATGTGAGAGTATCAATTCCTAATTTATCATAATGGTGAGTGTGAAGGATACACGCCGCACTTTCATCTTCTGCACATGGGGTGGAATGTGTCTCTACTATCTGGGCATCACTCCTTTTTGGATGCATTGTTTAAAAAAGAATGACCTTTTCAGAGTAAACTCACATGTGGCTCTTGGATACTCTGATCTATCTAAATAAGTGTCACGCGTGGACTTGGGGAAGGTCCAGCGTGCAGGCGAGACACACAACAAACAAGGTTTTCACCACGACAAACAAGGGGTACACCGGGGACACTTTAACAACAGTAGGCCCTGGTGCTTGTGAGGGCAAAAATGGGACACCTCCTGCACTCACCAGCACTCCTAGCCAGTCCCTATACAGATTCCTATACAATAGCCAGGGTTTACTGTTGGGTCTTTTCAGGGCTTCAGGTATTCCTGAGGAACCTGTATAGGAATTAAAAAATGTACGTCTGGAACACCAATGGTGTGAACAAGGTGCAAGACTCAAAAACATACAACTATACAATAGGATAAAGAGTTGCACACTAGTCACAATGTATATGGGAATGATGAAAAGCAGAACTGCTATGGGAATACTAGACTGAAAAATATAATGGACTATCTGAAAAAGTGAAAAACATGAAAATGGAATATGCATAACTGCTATGAATAATAAGAATATAAGAGATTTTTCGCCATTGTATTGATCAATGCAAAAGAGCCCCAAACCACGCCAAGGTAATCTCTATTTTTGGGGTCCCTAACCTACGTGTAACCTCACCTGCAGTTAAAAAACTTGCTCTGTGTGGGAAGCAAAGGACCAAGTTATATATGTGAAGTGAAACAAATGGCTGTGAGTGGGGCAGGGTTCTCAGACAAAACGTGCATACTAACTAAAGAATGTATGATTGGAACACCAATGGTGTGAACAGGGTGCAAGAGTCAAAAATATACAACTAAACAATAGGATAAAGAGTTGCACACCAGTCACAATGTATAGGGGAATAATGAAAAGCATAACTGCTATGGGAATACTAGACTGAAAAATACAATGAACTATCTGAAAAAATGAAAAACCTGAAAATGGAATTTGCATAACTGCTATGAATAATAGGAATATAAGAGATTTTTCGCCATTGTATTGATCAATGCAAAAGAGCCCCAAACCACGCCAAGGTAATCTCTATTTTTGGGGTCCCTAGCCTATATGTAACCTCACCTGCAGTTAAAAAACTTGCTCTGTATGGCAAGCAAGGGACCAAGCTATATATGTGAAATAAGACACATGGCTATAGGTGGGGCAGGGTTCTCAGACAGAAAAATGCATACTAATTAAAGAATGTAGTCTGGAACACCAATGGTGTGAACAGGGTGCAAGACTCAAAAACATACAACTATACAATAAGATAAAGAGTTGCACACATAATGGGAATATAAGAGATGTTTAGCCATTGTATAGTTATGTTTTTGAGTCTTGCACCATATTCACACCATTGGTGCTCCAGACGTACATTCTTTAATTAGTATGCATTTTCTGTTTGAGAACCCTGCCCCACCCATAGCCATGTGTCTTATTTCACATATATAGCTTGGTCCTTTGCTTCCCATACAGAGCAAGTTTTTTAACTGCAGGTGAGGTTACACATAGGTTAGGGACCCCAAAGATAGAGATTACCTTGGCGTGGTTTTGGGGCTCTTTTGCATTGATCAATATAATGGCTAAACATCTATTATATTCCTATTATTCATAGCAGTTATGCATATTCCATTTTCAGCTTTTTCATTGTATTTTTCAGTCTAGTATTCCCATAGCAGTTCTGCTTTTCATCATTCCCCTACACATTGTGACTAGTGTACAACTCTTTATCCTATTGTATAGTTATATGTTTTTGAGTCTTGCACCTTGTTCACACCATTGGTGTTCCAGACGTACATTCTTTAATTCCTATATAGGTTCCTCAACTGTCGCTGAGCAGGAATACCTGAAGCCCTAAAAAGAACCAACAATAAACCCTGGCTACTGAGTGGGGAAGGTGAGGATCATTAGTCTCACCACTGCATTAATACAACATGAAGGGAAAGGTACGACAGACAGGGGAAACAACAAAAGGATAAAGCCCAGCTTCACGGCTGTATTCAGACACCTGGACTGCAGCCAAGGCCACAACACTACAAGAAGGGCTCCAGCAGCTCCTACAGGCCTAGATTCAGAATAACCGGTGCCCTCTGCTGAGAGATGGGCGCATATATAGGGGAAGGGAGTGGTCACCAACCGGAAACATCTAAAGCCAGGAGTCAGAAACTGCTGCAGAGCAAAACTGACTTTAACCGTTTCAACACTGAAGGAAAAGGAATATGTTTAATGTGAGGAGTCTCAGATTGCAAAAAGACTCTGTCACAAGTCTCTAGTAACGGAGAGACAGCAGTGACATTAGGACTTGAAGAAATCCATGTGATTGCTACTGTCACGCTCCCCGGGTCCTCTGCTCCGCTCCCCGGCTCACCTGCCACGCTCCCCGCTCTCCAGCCTCCTTTGCCCGCGCTTCCCAGGCCTCCTGGTCCCCGCTCCCGGCGCCCGTCGGCTTCCCAGCCCCAGCCCGGCTCTGCTGCTTCCTCCTCTCAGCTTCCTGCCCTGGCTTCTGGCACCCGGGCCGCGCGCATGCGCATTAGGGCGCGCGCGCGGTCACTGACCCTTTCTTAAAGGGCCAGTGTCCACTGACAGGAAATGAAGCACACAGGTACAGGGTATAAAGGGGTTTAATGTCCAAGGGGGCGGGGCCTGTTCTTCGTGTTTCCCAAGCTAGGAGTCAGGTCTCCTTGTGTTCCTGTGAGATACTTACCTCTCTCTCTTCTAGAGCCGATCCTGCATTGCCATCCGGTCCTGCCGAATCCCGAACCCCGAACGCTGCCTATCTGCCATCCTGACAGTCCGTACCATCTCTGTTCCCTGCGGTGACCCGTCATCTCACTCCAACGGTTCCGGACCCCGCCTGACATCATCCCGGCTTCCGAACCTGAGCTCCGTCACCCGGACTACCATCAGTGACCCTGTGGTCCCAGGGACTTCTCCATTGTCCTCTTGTGCGCGGACTGTCCTGCTACCTATAGTGCTCCGGCTACCGGACTCCTTTCCCTCATCGGGGAGTTCGGCCCAGTGGATCCACCTCCCGGGTCTGCCCATCCACCTGGCCCTAACAGTAAGAACAGGCCATGGATCCCGCCGAAGCACTAGCGGCCTTGCATGAGGAACTCCAACGCCAGCGTGAGACCCAGACCCGCATGCTGAACTTTATGACTTCCGTGGACGCCCGCTTGAACACGCTACAAGCATCGGTCACATCTTCTGCGCCTCGGGCCTCCACTAGTCAATCCACGGCCCCAGCTCCCGTGGCAGCCTCCTCGGATGCTTCCAGACTTCGTTTGGCCTCACCACCCCGGTACGCCGGAGATCCCAAGACCTGCAGGGGGTTTATAAACCAATGCTCCCTCCATTTCACGCAGCTGCCGCATTTGTTTGCCTCCGACCAAGCCAAGGTCGCCTTCATAATGTCTCACCTAGAGGGCGAGGCACTGGCGTGGATGAACCCCTTGTGGGAGAAGGAGGACCCTATGACCAAGAACCTCCAGGAGTTCCTGCAGGCCTTTCGCGGCACCTTTGACGAGCCCGGACGCGCCTCCGCGTCTGCTTCATCTCTTCTCCGGTTACGTCAGGGAACTCTGACGGTGGGTCAATACGCCATCCATTTCCGCACCTTGGCTTCGGAACTCGGGTGGAATAACGAGGCCCTAACCGCCGCCTTCTGGGAAGGACTCTCGGGTCGAATCAAAGATGAGCTGGCTGGTCGTGACGTACCGTCCACCCTGGACGCCCTGATTACCCTAGCGACTCGAGTGGACATTCGCTTTCAGGAGCGGTCCAAAGAGGTGTCCCGTGAGAGACGTCCGGTACGGCATTCCTCTCCTCCGCAGAAGCCCGCCGTACTCCAGTCAACGGCATCTGGTGTCTCTGTCCATGAGCCCATGCAGATCGACCGTGTGCGACAGTCTGAACAACGTCGAGCAGAGCGGCTCGCCAAGGGTCTCTGCTTCTACTGCGGAGAGGGCACACACCTGCTACGCTCCTGTCCAGAGAGGCCGGGAAACTCCAAAGCCTAGGGTTGGTAGGAGAGGCCACCCTAAGTGCTGGGACTCTCTCAGACCCGGTTACATGGACTGTGCAAGTGACAACGGGAGAGACGCGGTTCACGGCTGAGGCGTACCTCGATTCTGGGGCAGCAGGCAATTTCATCCAGCAGGCCACGGTGGACAAGTACCAGGTGCCTGTTACTCCACTCGCCAAACCCCTAGTGATTGCCTCTGTGGATGGGAGACCCCTCTCTGACACCATCTCCTGGATCACCAGGCCGGTTGAACTGCGTATCGGTGCTCTGCACACCGAGAACATCGCTCTCTACGTCCTCCCACACATGTCACATCAAATCCTGCTGGGCCTTCCTTGGTTACGGACACACGAACCTTCAGTCAGCTGGGGCACTGGCGAAATCACTCGATGGGGTTCTTCTTGCCATGAGAACTGTCTGAAGACCATACAACCCATCCGGCGACCTCCGGTTCCAGAGTCCCTACCGGGACTGCCCTCAGCCTATTGGTCCTTCGCGGACGTCTTTGATAAGAAGGAGTCAGAGGTGCTTCCGCCACATCGTCCTTACGATTGTGCCATTGACCTGCTCCCGGGAACTACACCACCTCGAGGACGGATATATCCACTGTCTCCAGCCGAAACAAGGGCCATGTCTACTTACATCACAGAGAGCCTGGCAAGGGGATTCATTCGGAGATCCTCCTCTCCTGCTGGAGCAGGCTTCTTCTTCGTGAAGAAGAAAGAGGGCGACTTACGCCCATGCATAGACTACCGGGGATTGAACCAAATCACCGTAAAAAACAAGTACCCCCTGCCGCTCATCCCCGAATTGTTTGATCGGCTCAGAGGAGCTCGTGTGTTCACCAAGTTGGATCTTCGGGGTGCCTACAACCTGGTCCGTATCCGCTCGGGGGACGAATGGAAGACCGCGTTCAACACTCGCGATGGGCACTATGAATACTGCGTGATGCCCTTCGGCCTGTGTAACGCACCAGCAGTCTTTCAAGAATTAGTGAACGACGTGTTCCGGGACCTTCTCTACGTCTGTGTGGTGGTATATCTGGATGACATCCTTGTCTTCTCTCCGGACCTCCAGACCCACCGAGAGAACGTGCAATTGGTTCTACAAAGACTGAGAGAGAATCGTCTGTACGCCAAGTACGAGAAGTGTGTCTTCGAACAGTCTTCTCTCCCCTTCCTGGGTTACCTCATCACCGATACCGGACTGCAGATGGATCCAAAGAAGGTCTCTTCCATTCTCAACTGGCCGCCTCCTTCTGGACTGAATTCAATCCAATGCTTTCTGGGATTCGCCAACTACTACCGCCAGTTCATCCCTCACTTCTCTGCTCTGACTGCTCCTCTCTCCGCCTTGACCAAGAAGGGGGCTAATCCAAAGGACTGGTCACCTGCGGCCGACGCCGCGTTTGGCTCTCTAAAGCGGGCCTTTGCCTCCTCTCCTGTACTCCACCGTCCGGAGTTAAACCGCCAGTTCACCTTGGAGGTGGATGCCTCCTCCTCGGGAGCCGGAGCAGTGCTCATGCAGAAGTCCTCCTCCGGGAAGATGGTGACTAGCGGTTTCTTCTCCAAGAGCTTCTCAGCGCCTGAACGCAACTACACCATCGGTGACCGAGAGCTATTGGCAGTCAAACTGGCTCTGGAGGAATGGCGCTATCTTCTGGAAGGAGTAGTGTACCCCGTTATTATTTACACGGACCACAAGAACCTGGAATACCTGTGGTCTGCTCAGCGACTGAACCCACGGCAAGCCAGGTGGTCCTTGTTCTTTGCCCGGTTCGATTTCCAGCTCCATTTCCGACCCGCGAACAAGAATGTACGCGCTGATGCCTTGTCTAGGTCTTTCATGCCCATGGAGCAGGAGGAGGAGACATCCCAACCCATCATCTGTCCAAGTAAGTGTAATACTATTGTATGTACTGAGGATTTCGATTGCGTTAGGGCAATGGCAACCAGAGACGAGTTCTTGGTGCAGAGATGTTTATAATATGTAACCAACGATATGTACATAAACGGAACAAAACACAGTAGAACAATAAACACAGGAAATACCTTCCAGGATCGGAGCGAAGGGAATTTCCGGGGCCACGGACCGGACTCCCCCAGGGAGACCACCAAGAGCGAACCCCTATACAGGGACTGTCTGGCAATCACCCCAGAAGGCCTAAATGCGCAGCAGCCGGGACACAAAGGGCAATAGGTATAGTCCAAAAATGTCCGCACGAGATGAGAGTCCAGAGTGGTTACGAACCGGAAGGAACCGGGCAGAAGTGCTGACCAAAGACGGCAGACAGAGTCCGGGCACAGCTTGATGAGACCGGGTGAAGTCCAGAGTCGGTGTCGGTTGTTTTTCAGGAGGATCCAAAATGTCAATCAGGAACCAAGAGCAGCAAAGCAGGAGTACACAGCAAGCAGTATACTCAGGCACTGGACTAAGCTTAGGGGCGGCCTTTTAAACAGATGGACAGGAAGTAGGGCAACAGAACAGCAAACTCCATGTTAACAGAGGGCAAGCTCTTTCAAAAGAGAACTGGAAATCCCGGAAGTCTGACAGTAAGATTATTCCGGTGGCTCCTGTCACCCTGGCCCAGATACCGCCCGGGAAGACCTATGTCTCTGAGACTGACAGGCAAAAAGTCTTACACTGGGGCCATGCCTCGAAAACAGCCGGTCATGCTGGTCAGAAGAGAACTTGGAGTGCGATTGTACGTCATTACTGGTGGCCATCCCTTCGCACGGACGTCGCCTCTTTTGTCTCTGCCTGCTCCTCTTGTGCCAGGAACAAGACGCCCAAACACCTGCCATATGGTCGTCTTCTGCCTCTGCCTATACCCTCAGTTCCCTGGCAACACATTGCGATGGACTTTATTACGGACTTGTCATTGTCCTCCGGACACACAGTCATATGGGTCGTGGTGGATCGGTTCTCTAAAATGGCCCATTTCGTCCCTATGGCTGGACTGCCCTCTGCCCAGGAACCCGCGGACGCCTATATACATCACATCTTCCGCTTGCATGGCTTTCCATCACACATTGTGTCCGACAGAGGAACTCAGTTCACCTCCCGCTTCTGGAGGGCTCTCTGTAAACATCTGGGAGTAACTCTGGACTTTTCTTCTGCCTACCATCCTCAGTCGAACGGCCAAGTGGAACGGGTCAATCAGATATTGACCTCTTTCTTACGTCACTACGTCAACGCCCACCATGACGATTGGTCCACGCTTCTTCCTTGGGCTGAATTCTCCCATAATCACCACGTCAGTGAGTCCTCCTCCAGTTCTCCCTTCCATGTCGTCTACGGACTTCAGCCTTCTGTCCCATTGCCTGTATCCTCTTCCTCGGATATCCCTGCTGCTGATGCGGTAGTCCTTGACTTTACAACCATTTGGGACTCAGTTAAGGCGTCCCTTGCACGTGCATCCCTGCGGATGAAGAGACACGCAGACAAGAGACGTCTGGATCCTCCGTGTTTCTCCCCCGGAGATCTCGTCTGGCTTGCTTCCAAGTACGTCCGATTGAAGTTACCATCCTACAAGCTGGGACCTCGCTACATCGGACCGTTTAAAGTCCTCGGCAAGATCAATGAGGTCTCCTACAAACTGCAGCTCCCGGCCACGATGAGGATACCCAACTCCTTCCACATCTCTCTGCTCAAGCCGGTTGTCCTTGGTCCCTTCTCCGCTGCTGCCAGTCCGGCTCCTCCTCCTATTGCTGATGACGACGTCTATGTGGTAAGGGATATCGTGGCCATGAAGACCGTACGGGGTCGACAGTTGTTTCTGGTGGACTGGGCAGGGTATGGTCCTGAGGATAGGTCCTGGGAGCCCAGGGAGAATGTGGGCACTCCTCTGATCCGTGCCTTCCTGTCCCGGTTGCGGGGAGGGGGGCGTGGGGGGGGTACTGTCACGCTCCCCGGGTCCTCTGCTCCGCTCCCCGGCTCACCTGCCACGCTCCCCGCTCTCCAGCCTCCTTTGCCCGCGCTTCCCAGGCCTCCTGGTCCCCGCTCCCGGCGCCCGTCGGCTTCCCAGCCCCAGCCCGGCTCTGCTGCTTCCTCCTCTCAGCTTCCTGCCCTGGCTTCTGGCACCCGGGCTGCGCGCATGCGCATTAGGGCGCGCGCGCGGTCACTGACCCTTTCTTAAAGGGCCAGTGTCCACTGACAGGAAATGAAGCACACAGGTACAGGGTATAAAGAGGTTTAATGTCCAAGGGGGCGGGGCCTGTTCTTCGTGTTTCCCAAGCTAGGAGTCAGGTCTCCTTGTGTTCCTGTGAGATACTTACCTCTCTCTCTTCTACAGCCGATCCTGCATTGCCATCCGGTCCTGCCGAATCCCGAACCCCGAACGCTGCCTATCTGCCATCCTGACAGTCCGTACCATCTCTGTTCCCTGCGGTGACCCGTCATCTCAGTCCAACGGTTCCGGACCCCGCCTGACATCATCCCGGCTTCCGAACCTGAGCTCCGTCACCCGGACTACCATCAGTGACCCCGTGGTCCCAGGGACTTCTCCATTGTCCTCTTGTGCGCGGACTGTCCTGCTACCTATAGTGCTCCGGCTACCGGACTCCTTTCCCTCATCGGGGAGTTCGGCCCAGTGGATCCACCTCCCGGGTCTGCCCATCCACCTGGCCCTAACAGCTACCAAAGCAACCCCATTGAGGTGAACAGAACTGACAGCAAAAGTGCCATCATATTCCTGAAGAGTCTTCAGCTTCAAAAATTACTCTGGCATGCCGGCATCTAAAAAACGTCATGTGAACATATCCATAAACAGATGCCGACGTACCTATATAGTTTTTTGAAGCAGAAGATGCTCCAGGAAAACAACGGCGTCTTTTTCCTTAAGCTTCGTTTTTGGAGTCTTTTTCAGTGGCATCTTCTTTCTTAAAATTTTATCTAGGAAGTTGCCAGAAGAATGGTCAGGTCACTTTCTCAAGATGCTTCACGCTTTTGGAAGCCTGAAGCAATTTAAAGAAGCTCAAAAAGATGGAACATGTGCGTAGTATGTCGTTTTGACATTGCAGTGCAATTTTATGTGATATATCAACACAAAGTAGCAAGAATTTGTGAAGTGTAAAGGAAATGATACCTGGTTTTCTAAAGATTATAAAAAAATAAATCTGAAAATTGTGCATTTGTAATCAGGTCCCTGTGGCCTGATACCCCTAATTAAAATCTTGGGTGACCAGTTGCCTCCAGAAGTTACCTAATTAGTACATTGAGTCCTAATGTATGTTATTTATTCTTCGAATACAGGTGCTCTGTGGGAGCCTCAGAGGTTTGTTTGAGAACATTAGGGATCAAACCAAGGAACACACTTGACAGGTCAGGGATAAAGTTGTGGAGAAAAGTAAAGCAGGGTGTGTGGAGCTGGCCACAAAGTAATAATTGGACTTTTTCTACCATAGAGCGCTGGTTAAGTCGATTGTATTGTTAGGTTTTATTAGAGATTTGCTTTCTTGTCAGTTTAAGATCACTTGTTTGTACACAATTGAAAGAGGGAAGGGGTTGTAACTCTGTGTCATCTATGGGCACAGTAGGAATCGTTGTCCTCTATTTGGTGGGGGGCTGTGCGTCTTTGTTCCTCTCTTCAGGAGGCTTCCCCAATTCCCATTTTTTCACACTGGGCTTTTAGAACCTTCCGTATACTTGAGTAACATGAAACAATTGTTTAAGGGGGTGGGGTGTGATCACCTCTCCTAAACCAGGGAACTCATCCTAGGAGAGGTGGAAGAGTGAACCACATGCTTAGTTAGTGGGTTGGTGCTGTGACATGAAGGGGTGATAATCTGTTGCTGTGACCAGGTCTTGGTGCCCATTAATGGACTATAGAGATTGGAGTTGAATATACACGCTACGGTTGTGAAATCCGTTGTCTGGATTTGACGAACCATCCTAAGGACTATTTTTGATGTCCGTCATCTGGAGGAGTACACTGACTATTGTAAATAAAAATTATTGCATTGTTAACCTGTCTATGTGATTAATACAACTCATGACCTTCAGATCTTCACACAGGGTTAGGTTATAAAAACAAATAGCTCAAGCTATGAACTTCTCACTGAACATTGCTCAATCCATCTTACAAATCATGTGAAGGCTTCAGGGGTTTGTTTGAGAACATTTGGGATCAAACAGCATCATGAAAACCAAGGAACACACCAGACAGATCTGGGATAAGATTGTGGAGAGTAAATCAGGGTTAGGTTATAAAAAATAGCCCAAGCTCTGAACATCTCACGGAGCACTGCTCAATCCATCTTCCAAACATGGAAGGAGTATGGCACAACTGCAATCCTACCATGACATGACCATCCACCTAAACTGACATGCCAGGCAAGGAGAGCAGTAATTAGAGAAGCAGCCAACATGCCCATGGTCACTCAGGAGGAGCGGCAGAGATCCACAAGGAAAATCTGTCCACATGAAAACTATTAGTCGTATACTCCATAAATCTGTCCCTTATGGAGGAGTAGCAAGAAGAAAGCCATTTTTTTTAAAACCAAGCCATAGAAAGTCCTGTTTGTAGTTTGCAAAAAGTCATGTAGGAGACAGTGAGCATGTGGAAGAAGGTGTCTGCTCAGATGAGAACAAAGAACTTTATGAGATAAATGGAAACTTTGTGTAGTAGAAAGCTAACATTGCACGTAACCCTGATTACACCATGCCCACTGTCACACATGGTGATGGCAGCATCATGCTGTGGGGAGGCTTTTTTCAGCAGAGGCAGGGAAGCTGGTTAGAGGTGATGGGAAGACGTATGGAGCTAAATACAAGGCAATCCTGGAGAAAAACCTAATAAAGGCTGCAAAAAACTTGAGACTGGGGCGTAGGATCCCCGTCCAGCAGGTAATAACCCTAAACTTCCTGCCAGAGCTACAATGGAGGGTTTAGATCAAAGCATATTCCTGAGTGTGAATGGCCCAGTCACAGTCCAGACATAATTCCCATTGAGAATTTGTGGCAAGACTTGAAAGTTGCTGATCACAGATGTCTCCATCCAATCTCACTGAGCTACAGTAGAGGTAGTGTGCAAAGAAGAATTAGCTAGAATTTCTAGATGTGCAAAGCTGGTATAGACATCCCTCAAAAGACTTGCAGCAGAAATTGCAGCAAAAGGTGATCCTACAAAGTATTGACTCAGGGGGGCTGAATACAAATGCACGTCACAATTTTCAGATTTAGATTTTAAAAATATTTAAAAAACCCTGTATCATTTCCTTCACACTATAAATACTTGCTACTTTGTGTTTTTACATCACATAAAATCCCAATAGAATATATCAGAGAAAATGTGGATAAGTTCATGGGGTATGAATACTTTTCCAATACACTGTAAATGCTCCACGATACTAGTTTTCTATGTCACTTTTGGACATTAATTTTTCCGCCATAAAAAATCCATGCTCTATTTATTGCAAGGTTTTCCAAATGGAAGTCATTTTTGGAGCATTTTTTTCCACCATCAAAGCAGATTTTACCGTACTTGACAGTGTCATGTTTGGAGCAGATTCCACAAGGAATCACCATAATTGAAGAGACATGTTACTTCTTATTTTGCACAGCAATTTTTTTTTTTTTTAAAACCTTGCTATGTGCACACAGTGTCTTTTTCAAACAAGTGCAAAAAAATCCAACATGGTTGGACTTGCTGTAACTTGCTTGTTGTGGTTGCAGTACCCTTGGGGTGACAATGTAATTTCATTCACTTGTATCGTGCTGCGATGTAGCAGCAGCACCTTGCAAACTTTAGTCGCATGACAGATGTCGCAACCAAAGTCACTGTGTAAAACGAGCATTAAAGAGGTTTCCCACTACTAAATTGATCCACTTTCTTTTATCCTAACCCTTTCTAACTAACACTTTCCTAATACACTTCTGCTATCTACTCTGCTCTTGTAAGCTTATCTCTAAGAGGCTTGTAAATATCTTTATTGTTGTTGCAGCTTTGATCCTTCCAGTTGCAGACCGCAATTGGACCAACTGAGAATGGCAAGTCAGTGTGTGAGGGCTGAGAGGACAGTGAAGTGTGATCTAGACATGAGTGCCCAGACTGCTGTCATTCACAGCACCTTGCAAACTTTAGTCGCGTAACAGATTTCCCAACCAAAGTCACCGTGTAGCCCGAGTATTAAAGAGGTTTCCCACTACTAAATTGATCCACTTTCTTTTATCCTAACCCTTTCTAGCTAACACTTTCCTAATATACTTCTGCTATCTACTCTGCTCCTGTAAGCTTATCTCTAAGAGGCTCTTAAATACCTTTCTTGTTGTTGCAGCTTTGATCCTTCTGGCTGCAGACCAGAACTGAACCAAATGAGCATGGCAGGACGTCAGTGTGTGGGGGCTGAGAGGAGAGTGAAGTGGGATCTAGACATGTGTGCCCAGACTGCTGTCATTCACAGCACCTTGCAAACTTTAGTCGCGTAACAGATTTCCCAACCAAAGTCACCATGTAGCCCAAGTATTAAAGAGATTTCCCACTACTAATTTGATCCACTTTCTTTTATCCTAACCCTTCCTGACTAACACTTTCCTAATATACTTCTGCTATCTACTCTGCTCCTGTATGCTTATCTCTAAGAGGCTCTTAAATACCTTTCTTGTTGTTGCAGCTTTGATCCTTCTGGCTGCAGACCAGAACTGAACCAACTGAGCATGACAGGACGTCAGTGTGTGGGGGCTGAGAGGAGAGTGAAGTGTGATCTAGACATGCGTGCCCAGACTGCTGTCATTCACAGCACCTTGCAAACTTTAGTCGCGTAACAGATTTCCCAACCAAACTTACCATGTAGCCCGAATATTAAAGAGGTTTCCCACGACTAATTTGATCCACTTTCTTTTATCCTAACCCTTCCTGACTAACACTTTCCTAATATACTTCTACTATCCACTCTGCTCCTGTAAGCTCATCGCTAAGAGGCTTGTAAATATCTTTACGAAGACACATGTTTTCTCCTTTATGTGTCACACTGATGTCACACGGATCACATCACTGTTTGGTCTGTGTGGCACCAGTGCTGCCAGAGAAAAACAGACTTGTCTCCATCCGGAACAGACAGACACGCGTATGCAGCACATGGACATACGTCCGTGAGAAAACACAAATGTGTGCGTAGATCCATTGATTTTAAGGGGCGTGCATATGTCAGTGTCTCCGGTACGTGTGAAAACGGATGTCATACGTACTGATATCACGGACGTGTGAAGGGGGTTTTACACAATTTTTTTCTCCATAGAAGATTTTCAACTTTAAGGTTTCATTCATCGAGCTCCGACGTGTGAGCGGTGTCTAAATCTTAGCCCATATATTTTTTCTTGCTCTGTATCTCATCCTGGTAACACATGCCGAAAACCCCTGGAATATCCTCCAGCAAGGAAATGAATGGGCTCAGAGGAATGCCTTGTGGAGACCCGGCCTCACTTCACAGGCTTCATTCATCAAGGTGCCATGAAACGCCATGGAGGAAACACTCACAGCTCTGTAAAAAACTTCAAAGCCAAGGTCAGGAGAAAATGGAGACGAGTGAGGTGCTAGTACACACGGGGCCTCCAGCCGTTGCACGGTGTGTAGATTTTATGGAGATATAAACAAAGGGGAGATTGAAAATATGTAAAATAGTATTTAAACAGCATTAAAAGTGCAAATCTCCTCAGCTCCTCGGGTAACGTACACTACAGTAACAAACACTGGAAATAATCGCTGGTGTATATAGGAATATAACATCTATATATACTGGGCTAACACATATTAAAGCCTAATTTATGTTACATACAGTGCCTTGCAAAAGTATTCATACCCCATGAATGTTTCACATTTTTTCACGTTACCCCAACAAACTTACATGTGTTTTATTGGGATTTTATGTGATATGTTAACACTAAGTAGCAGGTTGTCACAGGAGTGATAACTGAAGCAGGGGCAGCTAAACTGGCCCACAGACTAGGCACCCTACACTGCCTCTTATTCCAGAGGTACACTCAATGGTAGTGAGGTCTGGACCACCAGCGTGACCCTAACACCTGTCCGAACCCTGGTCTGTCTGACACCCCCTCTTCCCCACCCCTAAGGAGGGCCAGGAATGAAGTAACAAATCCCACAAATAACACAAACAGGGGAGACCCCAAAACACATACACACTGCAATCAGATCCAGTGGAGAGACTAAACGTGCACAGGAAGAAATAACATACAGGGAGGATATAAACTGACATCAGGGATATTTCCAAACAACACCAGATCATACAACAGATTACCAGAAACTGGATCACACACAAAAGACCAGAATTGCTGGAGCTACAATCAGTGATGAGGAACCGGATCCCACACCTAATAAAGAGTGAAGGAGGCTGTGAGTGGTCATTAGCAACCTGAGCTCCTAATGTCAGTCCACAAGCCAGCGGGAATTAACTCCTGATGACCAGAGAACATGAACCCGGAACTGAGTGACTTCACTACTGCCAGCTGGGTTCCTAGATCCGACATGTTTTTGGTCTCGCTAGGCTCAGATGCAGCAGAGCCAGGACCGTCGTGGCAAATTGTGTGGATTAGCGGGAACTTCAAGGTTCTGTTTGGGGTTAAAAAAGAGGTGGAAGAGGGTGCTGTATTTAATTTCAAATGCAGGACTTTCATCTGTGCTTGTGTTTATTTCTTTTTACTTATAGGATTAGCAATGGTGGGTCACATAGACCCCTACCCATCACTAATACTGGGCTTGACGAAAGTTGTGCACTGTCATTAATCTTTATTACCCCGATTGCTAATTGATCTAATGGATGCGACAATTCCGGGGTGGCTGTAGGCTGCTATTCTTAGCCTAGGGGGTCCCAATAACCATGGGACTCCCCAGGATGAGAATACCAGCCCTCAACTGTTGGGCTTTATCATGGCTGGGTATCAAATTTGGGGGGGGGGCGCAGTCCATTTTTTAAAATTATTTATTTAAATTATTTAAAATAAAAAAAGCCACATGTGGTTCTTATTTTAATACAAAGCCAAGATTGGCGCATGAATGTGGGCTGCAGCCTGTAACTGAAGATTTTATCTGTGCAGGGTATCATAATATGGGGAAACCCTACGCCTACTTTATTTATTTATTTTTACTGTACGATGCTGACCCGCAGATAGGGTGGGATTGCACGCAGTCAGACACGCTTCCACGCAGGCTGTGGGTGTGTCTGACTGCAAACAATCACAGACGCCGGTGGGTGGGGAAAGCAGTGCATATGCAATGAAGGTAAATTATCGGTCCCGGAAGTAAATGTGCAGCCTGGAAACAGCGTACAGCCAACCCGCGCTCTCGGTAAGTATAGCACGCTTGCTCCCATCCCCCTATCCTTTCTACCAACATTTTTAATTGCTGGATTCTGATCCCCATAGACTTATATGGGGACCGGCATCCAGCCTGGAACCGGATTTTAAAACCCAGATAACATGGACCCACTGGTCCCGGTTATCTGTGAATCCACTCAAGATGCAGAAAGTAAGCGGTCACTGAGCCCCAGATCCCGAAAAATGAGAATGCTATGGAAAATGGCAACGAAAGCGCTATTATTTTTTTGGACAATTTTCTGATTTTTTTGACCCTTTAGAGAAAAGTAAAAGTATACATATTTGGTACCTACGAACTCATACCATTGTGAGGCATCATACTGACAAGTCAGTTATACCACATAGTGAACATGGTGAATAAAAAAAAAACAAAACCCATGTAGAATCTCTTTCTTTACACTATTTCTTCACATTTGGATATTTTTTTCCATTTCCTGTATACTATATGGTAGAATTAATGTTTTCATTCAAAAGTATAACTCGTCTCGAAAAAATAATGGCAATATTGATGGACAAATAAAAACGTTATGGCTCTGGGAAGAAGGGGAGGAAAAAAACAAAACTGAAAAATAGAAAATGGCCTGGGGATGAAGAGGTAAAATAAATACTCGCCCATACTTTTCCTGCTTCCCCATTTTGTAAAAGAAAAAAAACAAAAGAAAAACAAAAAACATGCAAGTCCAAAGTAGTCCAGTTAATGTGACGTAGTCCACAAATGGAAATCTGCAGGACATAAAAAGAGAGAAATAAAAACCTGAGGCTGTCCCTCATTTACCAATTTCTTAGAAAACAAAGTTCTCACGTAGATCCGACGTTGTCCAGTGGTTCCCACGACGTTCCTCGATTATATTGATCAAAAGTTATCAAGCCTCAAAACGAGGCTCAATAGACTTTGAGCAGCAAACGCTCCTGGCTCAAATCAGGAACGTCTGACTTATGTACTTGAGGAACGTCATGGGAGCTTCTGGAGCTGGGAACTTTGCTTTCTAAGCAGACATTTCAGTACTAAATTTGCATTTCCTGGCAGAAAACCACTCCGAAACGGTGTCAAAACAGATTTTGTGCATTTTTTTGCTAAGAAATGCAGATTTGGTTCTGAAATTTATACACCATATTCCTGTACCAAATCTGCATCTCCTGGCAATAAATTGCATCAATACCGATCAAAAACACATTGTGTTTTGATGTGGGGTTTTTTTGCCAGAAGATTTGGTGCAGGAACATGGTGTATAAATTTCACCACCAAATCTGCATCTCTTGGCAAAAAAACCCCCCATGGTTTTCTGCCAGGAGATGCAGGTTTGTGAACTCAGTTCAGTTGAGATCACGGAATTCAGTGAGGTCACTTGAGGTCAGGTTACCTACAGTCACAGGTGAGGTACCTCCAGCTGTGACTGCAAATAAACTGAGTAAATTTACTCCTCACAGCTGAGGCTGTCAGTCTATGTCTGAAGCCACAGCGTGTAGACATGTTCTGTGTCCACACACTGTGAGTTCAGTATGTAGCAGAGCCAGAATCATTGTGGAACCTTGTGTGGATTACATCAAAACTGGGTGTTTGGGGTTAATAAATTGGAGAAAGAGGGTGAAGGGGGTTTGTATTTTATTTCAAATAAAGGATTTTTTGGTGTTTGTGTTTATTACTTTTCACTTACAGATTAGTAAAAGGGGGTCTCATAGACACCTCCCATTACTAATCTAGGACTTAGTGGCAGCTGTGAGGTGTAATTAACCCCTTATATTACCCTGATTGCACTGCATCAGGGCAATTGGGATGAGCAGGGTAAAGTGTTTGGATTGTTGCATGTAATGGATTTGACAATGCTGGGTGGCTGCAGGTTGCTATTTTTAGGCTGGGTGGCCAATAATCATGGGTCTCCCCAGCCTAAGAATACCAGCCCCCAGTTGTCAGCTTTATCATGGCTGGGTATCAAAATTGGGTGGGGCTGCATGCTGTTTTTTTTAAATAATTTAATTAAATTTAAAAAAGCAACATGCGGTTCCTCTTATTTTGATACACAGCCAAAATAAGTACATGGAAGGGGGCTGCAGCCTGTAGCCGTATGCTTTATCTATGCTGGGAATTACAGTATGGGGGTACCCTATGCCAATTTTTTAATTTATTTATTTTCACGCCAATATAGAGACACAGACAGCATGTGTGATTCCAAGCAGTCAGGTATGCTGTCACAGAGGGAGGGGGCGCTGTCTGACTGCAACCAATCAGAGACGCCGGGACTGCCGGTGGGTAGGTCAAGCACTGAATATGTATGAGGGTTAATGTGCGGCCCTGGAAGTATTGTTACAGCCACAAAGTAGACTCTCTTCAGTATAACATTCCTGCTCTAATTCCCTTAGCTCTTTCTACCACCATTTTAAAGCACAATATTTGGGTCCCCACAGACTTATATAGAGATCGAAGTTTGGGCAGATATATTCAGGATTAATTCCGGTCCCGAGCTGTTTTTTGTTTGTTTTTTTTTTAAAAAACGCTGATACCAAAGATCTGCGGGTTTCCACATCACTAGTTAGGTCCTCTAACATTCACCTGTCTTTGATCAGGTCCAATCCGGGTAAAATGGCTGCCTGCCCATACCCAGGACATTGGCCAACTATTTCAGTATTCTGGGAGGTCTCCACCCCTCATCCAAATCTGTTTTGTGGGGGATGGGTATGAGAAAAACAAAAAACTTTTTCTTCACTGCGCGAGATCTGATTTTCGTCCGTGTGTCCATTTCCACCATCGACGTGACATCAGTTTTTCTTGTGTGCCAAGACATTCTGTTGAAAGATAGATGGTATCTGGGTGCTGTCCATTTTGTTTTCACTCAGTTGAAAAGGTAAGTTTGATCTGTAACTCAGATCAAAAATGGACATGTTGCTATTTTTGGGGAGCTGATATTCGGTCCACAAAAAAAACAAAAAAAAAAAAACCCAAAAAAACAAAAACCCAAAAAAACAAAAACCCAACAGACGTGTGAACAGCTCCTAATACTAGAATGAATGTGTTCTATCTGTGAAAAACATCGCATAGAATACAGTCCAGTATTTTTGGTCAATGTGGTCTCCATGTGCAAAATCCTTGTGTTTGTGAACATGAACATATTTTCACATGGATGACCGTTCTGTTTCAAAAAGTACCGCAACAGGCACTAGGCTCATCCATGTTTCAAATGCGACTTACCCATATAGTTCAATGGTTGTGCATAGAGAAATAGAAGCCATATGGATACGGATATTTCTTTAATTGCAGCCTTAAGGCTGCTTTACACGCAACGTCATCGCTAGCGATGTCGCTGGTGAAAGCACCCGCCCCTGTTGGTTGTGCGTCACGGGCAAATCGTTGGCCGTGGCGCACAAAATCGCTAGGCCCCGTCACATGGACTTACCTGCCTACCGACGTCGCTGTTACCGGCGAACCGCCTCCTTTCTAAGGGGTCGGTTCGTGCGGTGTCACAGCGGCATCACTAAGCAGCCGCCCAATAGAAGCGGAGGGGCGGAGATGAGCTTCCGTAACATGCCGCCCACCTCCTTCCTTCCTCATTGCCGGCGGCCGCAGGTAAGGTGTTGTTCCTCGTTCCTGCGGTGTCACATATAGTGATGTGTGCTGCCGTAGGAACGACGAACATCCTGCGTCCTGCAACAGCAACGATATTTGGGATTAGATTGACGTGTCAACGATCAACGATTAGGTGAGTCATTTTGATCGTTAATGGTCGTTCGTGCGTTTCACACACAACGACGTCGCTAACGAGGCTGGATGTGCGTCACGAATTTCGTGACCCCCAACGACATCTCGTTAGCGATGTCGTTGCATGTAAAGCCCACTTTAGGCCTCCTTAACACGGACATGTTTTCGGCA